>NC_091823.1:87815058-87920058 GCF_038994185.2 Dermacentor albipictus
TAAATGCTCGAAAGATTGATGATGCTAAATTCACCTGAAAAAAAATTGAGCATCAAAAATGGGAAACGTTTTCTAGAATATTACCTATGACGAGATTTAGTACTTTTGAGTTACATGTCACCTTACCCACGGACTAAATTCGCGGTCTGGTCTGTCTTGCGAATTCAACTGAAGGAAGCAATTTTCCATACGTCATCGACTATAGTCCAGCTTGTATCAGGCGACATCAGTTAGGATCGACAAGGACCTTTATTCTATCCGCATCTAAGTACTCAAAGGAGAATCTATTACGATGAAGTCCCTCGAAGAAAAATTAAAAAATGAGAAAAGAATCTGTGGTTCTTTGTTGCTGGAATCTCAATGAACGCGGAAAGAGCTTGATAGACCATTTGGAGCTCGCTGTTTCTGTCATAGAAAAGTCCTTTGGTCCAAACACTTTTTCATAATATTGTTTCCCGTAAAGAAAGGGCGAGGAAAATTTACATTTCTCTGCCTTTCCTCAAGAGCGCCCGCTATTTGAAGCTTCCTCTCGCACCAAGTTCGGCATCACGCAATACCGATCTCCTCCCGCTCGCTTTTGTTCAGTGACATGCCTCGGTGTTTTGAATCAGGAGCATTCAAATAGCATATATATTTATTCCGTATTAGTTAAATGTAACATATTTCCTTTTTAACACAATTGCGTGCGTTAAGGGCCCCGTGTCGCTGAACATCCGATGTCAGCGCCCAGTGCCGGTGTCCCCATGATCGAATATTGCCGTATATATTTAGCTACATGTATATGCCGCACCTTGCTATATGACATTTCATTTCATTTCATTTTATTACCTTAAAGACCCCTTGCGGGGTATTACATAAGGGGTGGGTGGTACAAAAATACAGGAGGTTGCCCACTATCTTATTTTGAAGACAGAATACTCGTTACTTCATCCACGAAGGCAGATGAGGTGGTGATGGCAGCGACGTGGTGGGGAAGGCCGTTCCAGTCTTTAGCTGTACGATGAAAAAATGATGACGAGCAGGTGACAGTGCGCGCACTAGGGCGAGCAACATTTAGTGGGTGGCCTGTGCGCAGCGATATGCGTGAAGGTGGTACAATGTAAGGTGCGTGGCGAAGCGAGCTTGTGAAGAATTTATGGAATAATGATAAGCTCGCGATACGGCGACGGTGCGCTAATGTGTCCAAACCAGACTCTACTTTTAATGGTGATACGCTGATATCATATGAGTATGTCGAGTGAATGTATCTTACGGCGCGGTTCTGTATGGATTCTAATGCGTTGCTGAGGTAAATCTGGTGAGGATGCCATATGGGTGATGCATATTCGAGTTTTGGCCTAACCAGTGTTTTATATGCTAGTAGTTTTACTTGTTGAGGAGCGTTGCGGAGATTGCGTTTCAGAAATCCCAAGGTTTTGTTAGCAGATGGTATGATGTTAGTTATATGCGAGCACCAGTTTAAACCATGCGTGATCGTTATGCCTAGGTACTTAATAGAGTTTACAGTGTCGATTGGGGTGTCATTAATTGTGTAGATAAAGTCAGGCCGATTACGGCTGCGGGAAATTGACATAGATTTACATTTATTATTGTTTAGTACCATTAACCATTGATCACACCAGGCTGTAATGTTGTTCAGGTCATATTGAAGATAAATGCAGTCATTACTATTAGTAATAGTTCGATAGACAACGCAATCATCAGCAAACATACGAATCTGAGAGGAAACATGCAATGGAAGATCGTTAATGTATATTAGGAACAGGAGGGGACCTAAGACTGAACCTTGGGGTACGCCTGATGTTACGGGAAGAAATTCTGAGGTAGTATTGTTAACACTGACGGACTGTGATCGGTTACTAAGAAATTCTTTTATCCATGCTAGGACATTAGAGTGGAGGTTCAAGCGAGAAAGTTTTAATAATAAGCGTTGATGAGCTACTTTATCAAACGCCTTTGCAAAGTCAAGAAAAATTATATCGGTCACAGTGTTAGTATCGAGATTTGAGTGTAGGTCATGAAGAAATGTAGCTAATTGAGTGTCACATGACAGCCCTTTACGGAAGCCATGTTGCGACGGATGAAGAAAGTTATTACTGTCTAGGAAATTCATTACGAGTGAGTATATGACGTGTTCCATTATTTTGCAAGGGATACTAGTTATGGATATTGGACGATAATTTAAGGGTGAATTACGGTTACCTGATTTGTAGACTGGAACGACCTTGCTCTTTTGTATATGCGGGTATGCGGTATATGCGGGTAATATTGCCACACCATTTTATCACTACAGTGTCTCATACCTTGTTTTGCCTTTCTGACAAAGTCATTTCTCGGAATTTTGAAAAAGACATCCCACGAGCAAATGTCACGAAACAAAACACTGACAGTGTATGGCGTTTGTGTTAAATGTTTTCAGACCAAAACATTAAATGTGCGAAACAATACCGGAAACCTGAAAATGATGTAATCTTTTTTGGTGCAGCGCCAGGGTCCACCACCACCTCCAGGGTCGTCCCACGCAAGAGGCTGTGTTTCGACCAGAAAGCTCGCCCTCATGCATAGCGGTCACCTCCAGTGTTTCCGAGTAATCATTACGGTTACATAGACTGAGTTCCTGGGAATCGTGAGAAGCAGTGAGGGAACTTTGAATGCTATCACGTTCCATTCTTAAAGGCAAAGCCTAAGCATCTTACAATTTTTTTTCATCGGCGTACACTCGCGAGCAAATGTTTTGAAGACGAATGCCCAGTGCGCAAAGAAAAAAAAAAGGTATCTTCGCAGTCTGCACTTTCTGGTTGAAGACAAGCGGTGCAAGCTATGTGCGCGCGTTCGACCAACACAATGTATTCAAACAATTTGCGCAATTCTTTGCTGAGGCCGTGGTATACTTAGCTCGCGAGTGTATGTAGTGTATGTATAGACGAAATTAAAAGTGAAATATTGATAACATAAGGCCTTGAAGATGTGACCACTTCGAGCGCCAGTATACTTGTATGCATTACCGATGCCCTTCGCCTTCTTGAGCAATGGCTTCCGTCACATTGTATAGGCATCATTTATTTTATTTTAGTATCTTTTTTCTGCAGAATGCCACTTTTCTTTTCTATGTGCCCAGGGTTATAAGTGACGCAGAGTTACGTTTAAGTAAACGGTAACTATATGCGGTCACCAAAGTGAAGATAATAGGTCCAGGCTCCTCTGGTGTCCTTACGTTGACCGACATGCTCCAGTGAAGAGCACTTCACTGCAGTAAAGTAGAAGGCTAAGAGGGATATTTTTTGATAAGATTGCGTGCATGTAGGTCAAAGCTATTGGGTAACGTGGCATTGCCTTATCTGTAATTCATTACTAGAATAAATATCGTATGCTGTCAAAAGCGATATCATTTTCCGCTGATGGTAGGGCGACCCTGCGCACGAGACAATGGAGAATCATGTAGGAGGCAAGCGGTAACACGCAGACGATTCGCGATAAATGTAACGAAATGTGCCCAAGCAGGGAGCAAGCAAGACATCTTTTCATGCGTATGTATATGTATGCACGTGTGTGTGTTTTCTTGGTTCATTGTTTTCTTTATTGCGCGCGAGCTATTTGAGATCATTTGAATAGCATATTTATTGATATTCTGTTCGCCACCCAGCTCATCCGTTACAAGGAATGTTGTAGACTGCGCGGCCCCTCCCTCTCCGTGAGTTACCCCGACATGAATGAGTCATTATTATTATTATTATTATTATTATTATTATTATTATTATTATTATTATTATTATTATTATTATTATTATTATTATTATTATTTAATGAATTTAAGGAACAGAACACGCATACAAAGCTACACATTTGTTTTCTCAGCACATTGGCATATAGAAAGCCATTCAGAGTCAGACCTCAATGGCTTCTGAGTTTGCGGTTCTCTTTTCTACCGATTATCCCTTAAAAGAGCCCTGAACTAGTTCTTTATCGAAGTCGAGAAATGCATTTGACGTTAAGATAGACTATTTCAGAAATATTTCGCCGAAAAAGGTATTTCAACGCGTTCAGCAGAAGTGGAGTCATACGTAATCAAACACCCCCTTCGCGGTGCTTGCGCTCCTTCTTCAATGACTTTCACTGCGAAGGCTACGCCGGAATGGGGCGTGCCGACAACACTCCGTCTACCGAGCCTCACCGTGGTGCGCAGTTCAAGTGTGACTTTGGATGTTCGCGTAGACACCACCAACCTGCCGTGATTGCTCAGTGGCTATGGTGTTGGGTTGCTGAGCACGAGATCGCCGAATCGAATTCCTGCCATGGCGGCCACATTTCGATGGGGGCGAAATGCGAAAACACCCGTGTACTTGGATTTAAGTGCACGTTAAAGAACCCCGGGTGGTCAAAATTTCTGGGGTACGGCGTGCGTCATAATCAGAAAGTGGTTTTGCCACGTTAAATGCCATAATTTAATTCATATTTTGTAGACACCACAACTACGATTTTGGCGCCTACAATCCGCAAGACGCGGTTGTCCTCAGCGAGCCGCAGTGCCCTCAGCCAGCGGACTCGTACCAACACCCCGCGGTGGTCGCGGTAGCTACGCTACGTAGCAGACCACAGCTACACGTACCTCTAGTGCGTATGCGCAGTGTTTGCTTTGTGCATGACAAGGTTCGAGTAAGTGCTCGCGCTCATATGCTCCCGTATGGCCTCGCTACGTGATGCGTACCCACTTTGTCTTGCACCAGCTTGACTGTCGGATAGTAGCTATGGGCAAGAGAGCAACGTAGACAGTATGGTTCACGCTTGGCCCGTTTGCGCTTCGCAGGTCTTCCTGTCATCCTTCCTTATGCTGTGCCTGCCTCCTGCTCAGACGGCAATCAACGTTTCTACAACTCTGGAACGCGTGGACTACACCGAAGAATGCTACGCTTTTCTGGGTATTATCTCGGATGTTTGCCCAACAACGCAGCTCGCTGTCTGCAGGGAATACTCATCCACACTGGCATCAGTTCCTGAGACTACCTTTATCTGCCGGCCGCAAGCTCGTCACTTCAGTGGGCAAGAGAGCAACGTAGGCAGCACGGTTCACGCTTGGCCCGTTTGCGCTTCACAGGTGTGTAAACGACATTATATGCTAAAAAACCGCACTTGCTGTTGCTCCCTTGCCGACAAGTGTTTTATGAAATTGCCTGGGACTGCTTTTCGTTAATGTTTCTACGACTATGCTCTAGTGATGAGGAAACAAATCCCGGGCCTGACACTCGTTCGTCATCATTGCTTTCCTTGGAAGGCTTGCCCGACAAACCCCGCCGTGGTTGCTCAGTGGCTATGGTGTTGGGCTGCTGAGCACGAGGTCGCGGGATCGAATCCCGGCCACGGCAGCCGCATTTCGATGGGGGCGAAATGCGAAAAGACCCGTGTGCTTAGATTTAGGTGCACGTTAAAGAACCCCAGGTGGTCAAAATTTCCGGAGTCCTCCACTACGGCGTGCCTCATAAAAGTGGTTTTGGCACGTAAAACCCCAAATATTATTATTATTATTGCCCGACAATCCCGCAGAAGAAATGCGGGTTCTTTCTCATTTACTAAAAGATCTGCATACTCGTTCTGTGCAATCAGCAAAAAGTCAGGCCGAACTGTCCGCTGACATAAAAGCCATAAAAACGAGTCAGAGAAGTATCGAAACGAAGATTCGCAACATTCACGAGAGATTAGATAAACACCAAGAAAAAACTAAATCGTTCGAAAATATGTCCGAAGAACTTAACAGAATACGCCATACACTGGAAGGCGCTACCGCCAGGCATGACTCTTTGAAAGCTCGTCTAGACGATTTACAAGATAGGTCGCGTCGCGACAACTTAATTTTCCGTGGTATTCCTGACTCGTGGGAGCAGCCTGAAACACGTGTGAAATCTGCCCTTCTTTGTGTTGCGGATAATTTTACCGATAATACTATCAATCGCGCGCATCGTATTGAACCTGTCGTCGTCAACAAGTGCCTCCCCATTGTTGTGAAGTTTTCAAACTATAAAGTCAAACAAAAAGTTTTGAGTGCACGTAAAAAGCTAAAAGAAAAGAACATCACTACGAGCGAAGATTTTTCACCCGCAATTAACGCGTCGTATACGCTCGAAACTTGCTGATTTTGCCAAAAGTCAATCGGAAACGCTGCCCTATCAGCTTAGGTACAAAACCCTTGTCATGAATAAAAAGCATTACGTGTACTCTACAGAAACAGACAGCGTAGCTGAACGTAAGCAATTTGCTTCATCTGATAACCACTGTACAAATGCCAACGCAACTAGAAGTGCGCCAAGCTAGAGGTGCGTGAGGGGCTGTGAGCAAGATCAGTTGCACACATCTGTAGTGTTGACTAATGTTCGAAGTCCGTCTAATAAGCGTGACTTTTTAAACTCTGCTATTGATACTTACAATGCAATGCGCGCATTTTCGTATTAACAGAAGCCTGACTTCGGCCAGAGGTAATGAATAATGAACTTTTCTCGTCAATTAATCAATTTTCTGTATATCGCTGTGATCGAGGGTCGCGAACAGGCGGTGTTGTATTGCTCGCCATCTCGAAAGAACTCCCATCATGCCGCATCCACATTCCAAGTGAGTTGGAAACCATTTGGGTTGTCTCTGAATTTCCCAAGCAAAAAATAATTATTGGCGTTTGTTACCGCCCCCTTCTCAGAATTCCATGTTCGTTAACGAACTGCACGACGTGATTAATTATGTGGTGTGTCAGTTCCCGAGGTTACCGCTTTTCTTAATGGGGGTTTTAACATCCCTAATGTTTCGTGGGACACCTGCGTTGAATCCGCTTTCTTCACTCGCAAGATATTTTTTGGATATGTGCGCTGTATTTTCTTTACCACAACTGATAACGAAACCAAATAAAATCGCTGAATCAACAGCAAACATTCTTCATCTCATGCTAGCAACATACCCTGAATACGTTTCTAACGTCACTCACCTGCCCGGTATAAGTAACAACTTCATTCTATCATTTGGCCTTAACATTTCACGTCCAAATGCAAGAACAGAAAGAAAATGATAAAAGATTATAAAAATGCGAATTTCGAACTAATCAACCAGGAACTTTGCACTTGACGGTTTTCTAGGTGGTTTTGAAGAGCGAACGGTACAATGAAACCGGGATTTGTTTTTATTTAAGGTTCAACAATTAAGAAATAAGTACATACCTACTCGTACGATAATTGCAAATGCTGATGCACCGTGGTACAACCCCTACATAAAACGTTTGTCGAATAAGAAAAAACGCACATACCACTCAGCAATACAGTCCACAGATGACGGCCGCTGGGCAGCCTACGAACAAGCTTCCGCCGTGTACATAGGAGCCATAAAGAATGCTAAAGATACTTTTCTAAATGACACGTTACCTTCAATGCTCGCATCTGTTCCCAAAAAGTTCTGGCGTGTGTTTCATCCTAAAAGTGATAGCGCAATCAGTCTTGTTGATTCTGCAGGCAATAAATACTATACCGTGTGGTAAATGAAGTCTTTGTCCACAACTTCTCTACAGCAACTCAAACAATGCTTCCTCATGTTAAACCTTTAGGATTTATAGTAATGTCTCGCAATATAATTGACTACAATGGCATGGACAAAGATATAAAAAATTCAAAAGCATCCTCCTTACCTGGGTACGATTCCATTAATCTTAGGTTTCTTATAAATACAGGCTGTTACTCGTCAATTATATTCACAAAAATTTTTCAACAGTCCCTAGAGAACAGTTCACTCTCCACTGACTGGAAGATCGGGAGAGTGGTTCCGCTTCGCAAGCTCGTAATGAGTACTCGCCTCTAAATTATCGCCCCACTTCTCTAACTAGTATTCCATGTAAACTTTTCGACCATATTCTATTTTCAAATCTTGTTTCTTTTCTTGAATCGAATTCATTTTTTTTTTCGTCTTCACAACATGGTTTCCGCAAGACATTCTCGAGTGATACTCAACTCGTATGTTTCACTCACCGTCTTCATGCTATCCTCGATCGTTATTCTTTAGCTGACTGTATATTTTAAGATTTTATAAAGGGTTTCGTTGAAGTATGACATAATCTCCTTTTGTATAAGTGGCAGTTACTAAATTTGGATTTCAAGCTGTTTGCATGGCTTGAATGTTTTAATTCGTTCCCAGTTTGTCTCTGTTAACAACACTGACTCTCCACCAAGTCCTGTTTCCTCAGGTGTACCACAAGGATCGATGCTTGGCCCTCACCTCTCTAATCTACATTAACGACTTACTTTCCTGCGTCTCTTCCCATATCAACTTGTTTGCAGATGACTATGTAATACTTCGAGAAATAACTAGTCCTAATGATACTGCTATTCTACAGTCGGACTTTGATGCTGTGTCCGCTTGGTGTAAGACTTGGTGCATAGAATTAAATACTAAAAATGCAAAGTTATGCGTGTAACTAGATCTACTAATGCAAATGTTTCATATCATCTTGATAACTTTCCTTTGGAAGTAGTATCATCATATAGATATCTAGGGGTCACTACACCCTCAAAACTAACCTGGAATGATCTCATTGAATCCATAATCGCCAGCGCCAACAAAACACCTACGCGCTCCTCAGGCTCTTAAACTTTTACTTTATAAAACACTAATTCGTTCGAAGGTGGAATGCGCCGCCTCTGCTTAAGATCATTCACCCCATGACAATCTAATCTACTCACTTGAAATGGTTCAAAATAATTCTGCGCGTTTTATTATGTCTCATTATGCTGGAACCGCAAGTGTGACTAATATGAAATTGAGCCTTGAACTACCATCACTAGCATCTCGCCGTAAGATTAATCGCTTGTGTCTTTTTCACCGCATATTTCCCCATCGTTCACTACACGATGATTTCATCTTTCCTCCCCAGTATGTATCATCGCGCATTGACCACCGACATAAAGTAGCCGTTCCTTTTTGTAGGACTTCCACTTTTCACTGTTCATTTTTTCCCAGGACCTGTGAGGAGTGGAGCCATCTTCCTACCACTACTGCAGAAATTACAGACCATCAACGTTTCAAGAATGTTTTAAGTAACAGTAACTAAATAGTTCTTTACCTCATGTTATTTTTTCTTTGTTTCCTCTTGTTTGTTTGTGCTTACCTGTATCATCTTGTCATTTTACATTGTTTTGCAGTTTGGTGATTTGTATTGATTCGATTTGCTAGAGTATTGTATTTGTACTGGTACACTATATAACTGCATATAGCTGCATATAGCTGCTATATAGCTGCACTTATACTCCATGTATAAGTGCAGCTTTTCACAGAAATGTTTTTTTTAGCCACTCCGCTCTGTAATGCTTCGGCCCTGAGGGTAAAATAAACAACTAAATAAATAAATATCTAACTTGCGCATTTGCGCAAGGCAAGCGGCCAGGATTGAGGGCGCGCTGCGAAGCATACGTGTGGTCCAACTTTAAGTTTCGCTTTATTCGAGGCTGGTTGGGTGTTCAAAACTAGTGGAAATTAGCCAGACCCGGTGGATGCAACAGCGATAAGCAGTGTGGCCAAAGTTTAGTTCCTACGCGGACAGGCCACGGCCGAGCATGAGCAGACGATCGTGGGCTTCTTCCGGAAGTACGTAATTCTTATCGAAATTAGAAAGCACATTTTCGCTTACTTCAGCTGGTTTATGAAACTGCACCAATGGGAAAAAAGGAAAAAAAAAGAGCTGGAAGGAAGAGAGGTTAACCAGACTGGGTGTCCGGTTAGGTATACCCATGCACAGTAACCGTAGTAAGAATCGCGCTGATCGGAACACCTTTCTTGATTGAGGTAAGTTATTGGCCAATTGCAGCCGCGTATGGGAATCTGCTATATTGAGAAATAAAGCGCTTGGGCAAGAGGGAGGAGCAGGCTTCTGTGGAAGTTAGAGCGTTTGAAAAAATTGTGACTTTTCGTTCCGCTTGCGAGCTCCACGCGCCGCGCACGTGTGCAAAATATGGCGGAGATATTCACAGCAGCAGATGCTATCTGCGGATTGTGGTTTTCCCCAAACCCGAGGGGTGGTTTAGGGCCACTTTAAGGGATTGAGCCACAATATGAAAACCGATAGATTTTCAAACTGTTTTTTATCGGCACTTTAGCTTCGGAGCGAGGTCTTGCGCAAGCACGCGGGTGATCATTGAGCGTATTGAGGTTCAAAGCGAATCCATCTTCGTTCCTGAATCTACGCGTGCCCTTTACCAAGCGTGTTTCTTAGCTTGTTTAAAATAGCGGGTTCTCCTCCAAAACTAACTTCGCTTGTTGCTTTACTCTTGATTTGTGCCGGAGATGTGGAGACTAACCATGGTCCCAATATTGATGACGTTCTCTCTCTAGTCAATGAATGCCGTGCTTAAACTATACAAATGCTAAAGAAAATTCAATAAGACATCACTGGCATTGAAACTAGGTTAACAGCCATTGAGCCACATTGGGCGGTATAGCTCAAATCGAAACGAACTGCGAAGGCATGAGTGAATCAGTAAAAGAAGTCAAGTCAAGTTTATTCAGGACAAATGAAGAACTCGGTGGTGTTGTCGATGACATGAATAATAGGATGCGAAGAAGCAACCTACTTGTAAAGGACCTTCCTGAAACCCTTGCACAAATGACCAGCCGCAGCGGTTCACTATAAACCAACTGCGCTTAAAGCTTCATCGCTCCTGGCAAACTTCCGAAGCCTACTTAACGAAGTTGATATCTTAAAGACACCGATACATGCGTGGGATGCTGATATCATCATCGGTACAGCCACCGGGGGAAGTGCTTATAGCGACAAATATTTGCAAATAATTGTTTTCCTTTATGTTGTTATTGTCATATTATGTTGTTAGGCATTTCCCATTGCGCGCCAAAATCTGTGGCCGCATTCAGACCTCTTCATTCGTAACTCCTGTTTCTCACTGGCCTTCGCCAATAATATGCCCAACTTCGCGATAAGCTGGCATCTATTTTTACAAACAATTCTAACCATAGAACTTTTTCGTGAATATGGGTCCACAACACAAAGGTGAGGATGCACCGAGCACAGAAGCATTGAAATTCTGCCTCTGTGCAGCGTGAATTTTCATCTTTCCTGACAGAGAGAGAGAGAAGGGAAGAAAGAGTTGAGTTGCTGAGTTGTGTTGTTGTAGGCTACTTGTGGGATTAGCCTTCCAGTTGCTGCCGGCAATTGCCCCACCGTAACGACACTTAAAATAAGGAAATCACATAATCAGACACAGACCTCACAATTACAAATGGTCACTCCTCAGTTCACCAAGTGGAGGCCAAATCCGTGTCCTGTAGGTAATTTAAAAGAACGCGAGAGACCTCCTTCCTACACAACCGGTTCCCGTGCGGCAAAACACTGTCCTGAAAAGAACAGTCAGGAACTCCTGTCTTCTTGAGGGACCCGAATAACACCCTCCTTTCCGCGCTATACACAGTACAGCGCATTAGGTAATGTTCTATGTCACGCGCACACGACCAGTTGAACATAATGGTGGTAACGCCAGGCCAGTCTTATCCATCCACGTAGGGGTACGAGCAGAGCCCGTGCGAATGCGGAGTAGTAAGGTGGAAGGGAAGAAGGAAAGGCAAGGAGTTTTACCAGACTGTGTCCTCTTTGTTACCCTACACGTGGGGAGGGGAATGGGGAGGGAAAGACAGAGAGAGAAAACATGAGTCTATAGCGCACTTGCACATGCACTGAGTTGGGTGTAGGATGTCTATAGTCGGGCACACAAGTCTGTTGCCCTCAGGTAGTGAAGAAGCGCTCGAACTGCTTTCTGGGCTAAAGAACTGTGAGACCAGGCTCCCAAGATCTTTGCTTCTGTAAATGGCATGTCATCCAGTCCATTCAAGGCACACTGGAGAGTCTGACGTTGCTTATCAAAGAGAATAAGTAAACGTGTCATCCCTGAGCACACGCGAAAAAGCGGAGAAACTTGCTCTGCGTTCCGCGAAGTGCGTGCAGGAAGAGCGAAAACCGCGGCAATCTATGAAGCGTCGCGAACAGCCCTCCTCTGGGAGCCAAGCGCGACGCTTGGAAGGCCTCTTCCCGCTTCATTTCACGCGCAAGGCCCCCTTTTGTAAAGTTTTACTTTCTTCTTGTACGATTAAGCCCTTCCTCCCAATGCCAGCCGACGCAAGGGCAGCTAAGGCCAAGGGTGTTGTTTGCGGAAAAGAAAAAACAGATCGTCTGTCACTCGGATTACCCGTCATCGCGCTGGTACGCAGATATCGGATTGGCGGCGAGATGATAACGACACCGCGACTTGTTTGCAAGCTTCCCGAGTGCGGCTTGAATCGCGCTGTCGCGGCCTGCTGCTGTTTCTGCTGCTGTTGCGCCACGGCGTCAAGTGAACAACATGTTTCGAGCGTAATCCTCCCAGCTCTGTATTTTTTTTCTTCTTTACGAGGATCTCACAGCTGGGGCGACGGAGGCGACATGTCGAATGACGCTATTTGTTTGCAAGCTATGAAAACGTATTTGCAGTGCTTGTCTCCCTTTCTATCTCCCTCTTCCACTCTGTTTCTCTTTTTATGCCCCTTAACCCTTCCTCCTGCGCAGGGCAGCCAACCGGAACTACCTCTGGTTAACCTCGCTGCCTTTCTCTGCATTATTTTCTCTCTCACTCTCTTTGCAGTGCTTCCATCTTGGAACCTCTCTGCTTTTTTTTTTTTTTTGCGAATGCTCTCAGGGAGCCATGGCGCATGTTGAGAGCTCAGGTGCCTCATTTTAGGAGAAACCAAAATCAAGTAGCGGGTGTCGCAACGTGGTACTTTCTTTGATGACAAACTTATGTTACTGTAGTGTTTGTACAGCAACATAGATCAAATGTTTTCTAGGACTTACATGAAGGAAACGTGTGACGCTGATGTTCTCACGTGATTGTGGCGCTCATGTGTGCGTGTGGGAAGCCGACCTCTAAGTTCAAGTTTCCAAATTTTAGTTCGCAGGCTTCACCTTGTCTCTTGGTGCCTATTTTGATTTCGAAGTGTCTGTTCTTCGGGCCCTTGGTGAATATTCTGCTTTTGAAATGGTTGCTTTGGTTTCACACGCTAGAACGATGACCTCATTATGAGGCACGCCGTAGTCGGCACTCCGGAATAATTTTGACCACCTGAGGTTATTTGGTCTGCACATAAATCTAGGCATACCAACTTTTTTTTTCTTTTCCTAAATTTCGCTCCCATCAAAATTCGACCGGCATGACCGGGATTCAAACAGCGGCTTCGAGCCCAGCTGCGTAGCACCATAGCCACTGGGTTACCGTGGGGGGTGGTACTCTTCTGCGCATTGGTCTTGGCGCCAAAAGAAAAGAAAACTTGTCTTTCTCTCTCACACTCTGCATGCGATAACGCCACTGTCCTCGCCGCCTCATGCGTCCCCAGTTTTTGATTAACTCTGTTTTGTGTCTTCTGAGGCAATCATGGTGATTAACAACCATTGTGGATGAGGACGGGTCTGTTCGCCTCCACAGGCGATGCGGATGAAATTCGAGGTTCCGGCAGACTGCGGTGGCACATATGTTCGAGACGCGGCCCGTTGGTCAAAAGAAGCAGAAAGAAAAAAAAAACAGACTTGACAGACAGATGAACCTTCCGGAGCTTCGCGCCAGCGGCAAAAGATAGCCTTCGCTATCTGTTGCCGGTGTAGTGTTACAGAAGTCTTTCTATCCCACGAATGTTTACACCGTTTCAGAAAGCAAAAAGTGTGCAAGTGTTGCCAGGCTGAACGTGGGCTCATTTTCAAGTTCATAGCAACCCTTTGCCATCAAGAAGCGACTACGTACTGTCGTCCATACACTGTCGCAATGTTCTACAGCGCCACTGGCCGGGCGCTACCGCGTAAAATATAATAAAGCGCTGCTGCCCGTATTTTTGGTTTTATAAAGTGTTTTAGGACCTAAAGCTAACCCCCGTGCTCACTAACGGTAATCTCATTGGCAACATGGAAGTGAGCTCTATCTCGATCTCCTTCCTCTTGATAATTCCCCTTCATATCGCATTTATACTCCGCTTGTTTCATTTCTTTTTTTTTCGATTTACTATACCTCTTCCCTCCTTGCTAGCACATGTTTTCCAATCTCTTCTCATTCCCTCACCAGGTACACATGTCGTATCCTATCCAACCAACGTAACTGCAAAAGAACCATCCTTTCTTTTTCCAACACATAAAAATTCTTGAAAGGACATTTTTAATAAAATTTTCCACTTCAGTCTTACGTGCTTCACGTGTTTTTCTCTCTAGTTGACATTAAAACCTCGCAAAATAGACTCGGTGTTTTACTTCTGCGTTATAGTGTCGAGAGTGCTCTTCAACTTGCCGTATGTTTGCCAAGCCCTTCTGGCAGCCTGACAACACAAGGAGAAGTTGACATATTAAATTTGCGCGCTTACACTTAAAATAACCTGAAAGGCAACAATATATTCTGGAAGCCAATTAGAAGAACAAAAATACAGCAGATCCAATAAGTTGGAATCTATACAGGGTGTTTCAGCGAACACTTTCAAAATCCCTTAAAGCTTGCCTGTGGCAGATTGCACAGTTCTAGTTAAGAGGTGGTCTAACTCGACGCCGGGGACACTCCTTGAGCAACACTTGGAAATGCATATTCGATGAATTAACAACAATTTACTAATTGTTGTTAATTCATCGTTAATTATCGTTCATCGTTAATTCATCGTTAATTGTTGATAATAATCTCATTAACTTATGGCCCATATTGAAATTTACAAATTCCATCCGTCGAGTTCGCAAGGCTGATCCACCTGGAGCGAATTCTCGGGATGGCACGAGTTTCGAGATACTGATTCCCGAACTTTGGGGAGAAATGCGTTGGCGTTACAGTTATTTTTGTGCTTGAATGCATCAAACGGCCTTTTGTTAAGAATGTAAGCGGAACACGGAGTGCGTTTCTCCGCAAAGTTCGAGGATTAATATCTCGAAACTGGTGTCATCCTGAGAATTCGTGGCAAGTGGAACCGCCTTACGAACTTCAGGGCTAGATAGAGAGAGAGAGAGAGAGAGAGAGAGAGGAAAGGGGAAAGGCAGGGAGGTTAACCAGAGGGGAAGATTCGGTTCGCTACCCTACGCTGGGGAAAGAGGGGAGGGGGAGGTAAAGTGATAACAAAGTAGAGATAAAGAAAGAAAGGAGCTTAGACACGCAATCACAGTCGGTCACTGTCACCGCATACTGTCACCGCACAGCGCAGTAGCACTTGCAGCACTATGTTCAGGCTACAGCAGCTTGTTGCCCTTCTGTTCTGTTGCCCTTCAAAACTGCAACAGTACCCTCGTCGCCCTCTCCTGCGATGGCTTGTGATGGCGGCATTTTAAAATAAGTTCCTCTGTTAGAGGTCTTCGGTCAAAGCGCGCTATCGCGATTGCGAGCGATCGTCTGAATGTGCACTTTGCAATATGGGCCATAAGGTAATTAGTTAAAAACTTAATTAGTGAATTTTCATTATTAACTCGATTATGCGTTCCAATGTTTTGTGCAAGTAATGTCCGCCTCTTCGAGTAGACCAGTTCATGAATGAGAATTGTGCTATCTGGCACAGGCAACCTTTAAACAATTTTGGAAGTGTTCGCTGAAACACCCGGTATACAGTGAAGCTTTCTATGAGTACATAAAGAGTCTGAGCAGGAGTTTGTGTTTGTTGAATGTCCACACCAAGTGACAAGGAATGCTTCATTCAGGTATTATAGATAGTCTAATGCACTTCCGCCACCGTTGCCGCGTATGCGCGAAGGCGAGCTTCTTGGTTCTCTTTTAATGCGTCAGCGTTCTTTCGCGAGCTCTCCAGCCCTGTCATGCGAATGACAGGGCTGGAGTACAATGTCTTGTTCTGCCGGCAGATACAATGCCTTGTATCTACACAAAAAAGCGTAATTTCGGAAATTGAGACGATTAATATTCATCATAGTGCAAATATACCTGATTAAAAGCTTTTAAGGGATAAGGATCTATATACAGTGCAAAGGAATAAAACATAAAAATCAAACGATAATACTCGAATAGAGTTGCATAGGGTTTCTTAGAAAAAGCATGTGGAAGTTTATAGAAGGGGTGGGCCAACTGAAATTTGGGGGCGTATCAACTTCAAATTAGCGGTTGGGTCGACGGGAAATTTTGAGGCAAGCCAACTTAAGTTTGGGGGGGTGGGCCAACCTGAAGTTTGCAACCTGGCCAACTTGAAATTTGTGAGTGTGCCAACTTGAAATGTATGCTAACCAAAATTAATTTAGGGGGGTGGGTCTAGTTAAATTTGGGCTCGGGCCAACTTGAAATTTGAGTGTGGGCCAAGCTGAAAGTTTGGGGTGGGTTAACAGACATTTGGGAATGGGCCAGGTTGAATTAGTGGATGGGCCAACTTAATCTGAGGGTGACCAACTTAAATTCCGCCGTTGGCCAGCTTGAATTTCGCGGTGGGGGACCAACGTGAAATGTGGACATGGGCGAACATAAAATTTGGGGGTGGACCAACTTGAAATTTCCGGGTAAGTCAACTTTAATGGGGGTGGGCCAAATTGAAATCTGGGGTGGGCCAAGTTAAACTTCAGTGTGGGCCAACTTGAAATTTGGGGTGAGTCCACTTGGGAGTGGGAGCGGGCAAGTTTGGAGTGGGCAAGTTGAAACCTGAGGGTGGGCCAACTTAAATTTGGGGGTGGGCCAACTTAGGATTTTGTGGCGGCTCAACGCTTCCTTCAAGTTGTGAACACCTTGCGGGCGAGCGAGCGCGTTGGTACGCTTGGCGCGTTTTCATTGGGCCTTACCGAGGCGCACTCAGAACGCAGGCGAGAGCTTGCGTGGACAAGGAACAAGCCCATAACACAGGCTTGCGACAGCGAAGGGGACATGGCATCACGGCGACACTCACCCCTCACGCAACGCTTCGCGCACTACTGCGGCAGCTGGTGTTCCCTTTGAAGCGCTCTGCTCCGTCCAGACGCGCTCGTGCCCTGTGTACCCGCTGAATTGGTACGATTGCATTGACAAGGCCGGATACTGCGAGAAAATCTGACAACTGTCTACTAAATCCTAAGCATTCTTTGCCACCGGAAAGGCCATGGGAAGACGCGCATAAGCTAGGAAAAGCAGGTAAGGAAAACTAAGCAGAAATGAAGCCGCTGCCGAGCAAAACAATGCTTACGCATTAGTAGATAATTCTCAGAATTTCTCTAGCTTTTTTACCCCGCACGGTTTGCGCAGCCGCTACCGCGGATGCGAGCACCATCTGGTGTTCGCACAAGCAACCCAGCGGTGTGCTTCCTCCACCGTAATGGTTGTGCTGTTCGACTGGTGAACAGCCACGCGGCCCCCACGGTCCCGAAAACCCGGCGATGTTCACAAAGAAGTTTGTTAATTTTTTAACAAAAATTTAAAAAACTTTATTAAAACGCTGCATAACGCTGCCGTCGATATGTGTGCTCTCACTTTCTCTCTACACAGGCTATGTGGCCAATGGTCCTTCTTTAACTTCGTCTCCGCACGTCGCTAGCAATCTTGCGAGGAAGCTGTTTTGGTATTCACAGTAGGCAGTTGGTCTGCGCAGAAGCGCAACGGATACGACATAGATGTGTTCGTGGAAAAAGCAAGTGGAACACGACTCCTGCTGTACGAGCGACATGTCTCCGTCGGAGTGTCCTAATCTAAGCCGCTACCTACAGCGTTGCCGGCGTCAAGGCTAGCAAATTAAGGTTGTGCTCTTACGGTCGTCCATGTGTGCAAGTATAGAGGGAAGTGCAAGTATAGAGCCACTTTTCCACGAGTACAAGTAGATGCAGTGGAGAAAGAAGTAGGCTTATCTCTGGCTCGTACGCAGACTCTGCGGGGAGGCGCACGCGAGCTGCAGAGATGTATAAACGGCCACTTGATGTTCCACGCGTGCCTGGCATTAATTTTGACGGCTCGTTGTTGTTGTCGGCCACTAATTAGACCACTTTCAGGCAGCTGTGTGTGGTGGCACTCGCGCGCGCGTGTTGTGAGAGTCTGTTTGCTCGTGTTTGCGTGCGTACTCGGCGTACGCACAAAAGTGGACCAGAACACTAAAACTGAAATTTTTGTGCGTTTTTACGAAGTGTAAATTAGCATTATATTCTTTTTGCTTCAGCGCATGCATAGTGTTTTCCGAAAGAGCGCAATTATGCATTTTTGGTTGTGGAAATACGTCTCCAGTTTCTGTAGTTCTTCGGATCGTTCGCATGTCTTCCGCAGTGGTGACGTCTGTGATGAGCGTTAAGCAATATTGCTAAAATATGCGAAGCGTCACCCTCCGCTCTCTCTTTGTTTGCTTAGATGTTCAAAATTGAAGGTTCCTAGTGTGATTTAACGCTGCGATGTAAGACACCTTCCGGTATAGTGTTCTACCGTATACTATGCGAAAAATTGTATAGCTTCCTTTTTCAGCGGCGCTTTTCATTATTTTATGCAAGTGATTGCGCCATAAGTAGTAGCACTGCTTAATTGCTCAAATGATTCATTTATCTCACCTCATCCTTTCCTTCATTTTACATTTCACCTTTGTTGGGGAGACCAGGAGCATCAAAATAAATCAATTCTCCTTTCAGACAGCAGTATACAACATATTCAGTCTCCCGGTTTAGGAAACCAGATGTCTTTTACAGAGCTTAGCAGATCTTTTTTGAAACATTCGGCATAATTTTTCTACGTGCAATAGAAAGTTCCGTTAAAAGTAAAAGCGAAAGAAAGAGAGTGGAAAAGTGGTCCACAAGTCCTTTTGAGCAACTCTGGCGTCCAAATGGGATGAATGTACGCGCCGCGCAAATGCTGTCGACAGACACTTTGCAGCCAAGGGCATCTCCACAGTGGGTCTCACTGCCTCACTCGGGCAGAATAAAACGGGGCAGCTAAAAAGGGGGTCAGTATATCCACACTGCGAGCGCATAGATGGTATGACAGCCGCACTGACGCAAACTCTTCTGAGCGATACTTCCTCTTGGCGGGCGAGGCTATGCGGGAGGTAAGAACAACATGTACGTATGAGTGCTCACATGGTGTGCCGACATTCTTCAATGTCCATTGTTTTTGTGCGTTTTTTTTTAGCGGACGTTGTTTCACCAATTGCAGGGAGCATAGAATAGTCAAAAGATATGAGACGAAGAGTACAAAAGCGTGAGCGGCACACGGGGGCGGATCATGGACAAGCTGCCGCACATCGGCGGAAGTCCATCGCTAAGTCACCTATGCGGGCTACTACGTGACTGAGCGCGCAAACAGCTTGCATCGTGTCTGTGTGCACAATATTTGGAGGTATACGCATCTTCACAAGAGGAAAAGGAGTGGTAAGGCAATCGCGGAGGGCAGCCACACTCCACCAGTAGTTTGATAAGAGGCGTATGTCCAACGTAAAGGAGCACGTTTCGTTCACATCTGGGCATTATAGGGATACACTGTGATATGAAGTATTGCCGAACCAAATGTGGTATCCACGTAGACCTTTAAGTCTAATTTCCGGCGTGCCGTCCGTGAAGGCAGGGGCGTGTGGCACTTCCCGCAATTGAGCTTCTATTATTGACCTGGCGAACGCAGCGAAATGGTGTGTCCGTCACTGGACGGACACACCACTTCGAGGTAGCACTACCTCCCTGTCCCATGGAGGTAGCGACTATAAGGATTATTCCGCCAAAGGGACAGATGAACTCATAAGATTCGTCAAATCAACAACCTTAGGGATGATGCTATCATTTGATCCTTCGGGTCTTTAATCAACGAGCTCATTAATAGTACAAACGTGTGCTCCCGCTTGAAATAGCGAGATCGGCGTGAGTCTCAGAAAACCTGTAATTACACGCATGCCTTCGGTGATTATTTCTAGTCGAGCCCATTCTGTCTCCGTAAAACACTGAACCTGTTCTTCACGCAAATGAAGAAGTGCCTGCACCTATATCCTTAAATGAATGAGATGCAGATCCATCACGATGGTTCTACAGGCATTGCGTAGCGAGGGCGATTCCGACCCAGTTTCAGCAATATCCACCCCAAGAATACGGCAATGCTGATAGATACGGCAATATGCAACCATTTAGCGTAAGTAGGAGGGGTGCATGGTCGAGTTTGATGCGACCCATAAAAGGACAAGAAGGGAACGCATGCAAATAAAAGACTAAAGTACAGATTGAGGGGAGTAAAAAGGAAGTGATGAAGTGGAAGCGATGATCTTGCACCGGGCGTGATTGAATTGACGCCCTTAGCTGTATTACCAAATGTGCTGCAGATCGGCCGTGAATACTTGGTTTCACAAGACCGAGCGTCAAGCCGATAACTCGGCAATGTGATGAAGGTAAGTGCTCCGTTGCTGCAAACAAGGAAGAGCGCAGCAGCAAAGGCGCGTACGCACGCATCGAACGAAGCACGAAGTAAAAACTGCTTTATTAGTCCCTAACATGTTTTGCCTTCTCGTAGCAAACAAAGCGCGACGTAACTTCGTTGATCAAGTAGCAATTAGCGCCTGCAGAAACTTTCATTCGATGAATCGCGCAGCGCATTAGGCATAGGTGTGCCCTGCACAAACCAATGTTGGCGTGTCAAAAGGAAGATATATTTGTAAAGTATAAATAATGGGCACATCGTGTCAGGACGCAAGCATCGCAAAGTAAAGAGAGTGCAATAGAGGGTACGTCTTCGATCTTCCTCCCCACAATTGTCAACAACAGATAAAGTACTGCGCGCGTAATCAATGTCCGCACAAAGGACACCGTCATGAAAATCATTGTGTTGACCTTTCCCAACGCGCGCCTTCTCCAAAGTTGGAATGGGGTACTTGTGAAGCAATTATTTGTTTTACTTGTCTACTGCGTGTTCTCGCAATCAGTATGTTCGCGTAGTCAGTCACATTACTTTGTCTGCGTATGTCAATGTATGAAAATATCATGTATGAAATCGTCAAGCCTGGCTCTGCATCTATTTTAGGCAAACGTTTAAGTATGTTTTTTCTTCTTTTTTTTCAGAACGATCGCTTGACCGAAAGTCAAAAATATTACCATGACCGAGCCGTTCGATGTTGTCTTCGTGACAAGTCATAATATGGCTGGGGAGAATTGATTATGCGCCATACTTCCAGAAATTCTGAATATGTATTCTTGTGCAACTTTGAAGAACACTGCTAGGCACCATTCGTCCTTTAATGACTGTGACATTCGATAGGATCATCCCGCGCACTCAATTTTTTCTCTGGCTAGATACTAAACTTAATTGCCTCGCGTGACCTTTGAATAAACGATACTTTATATTTAGCTTCGAACGAGGCACCAAGAGTAAACAGCAAGTAGAAGTACACCTAAAGGTGCCACCTTTGTAGTTTGAAATAAACAGCATTTGCCTATAGCTATTTGCTGTTCCAGAAACAATATTGAAACTAAAGACGAGTGGGAGTCGTTCGTACACATTAATAAAACATTAATCTCTCATGTCGCAGTCAGTTCTCAGGGTAGCGAATTCTTCGCTAGTATAAAAAAGATGGCAAGGCTTAGCGATCTACCATACGCGGGTGCGACATGTTGCAGCACGCAAGGAAACTCCTGGAGGCTGGGCTGAACAAACAGCGTCTTTGTAGCTGCCACACTGAGTGATTAGCTGCGGAGTGACACTCCTATAGAGCTTAGAAGGGACGCGGGACGCCACCATTGGCGTTTTTTTTTAGCCGCTGCTACGGGGTGAGAATGGTGTGCACATGCGCAGCAGTCGTCATGTCACATTCGCGAAAGCATAGTTGGATGGCCTTCTTTTAGTTTCACTTACAGTTTCGGTTTCCGGGCCGCACTGACACCTGTTTTGTAAAGAGGCGCCTACATGCACCTTGCAATATAACCTTTCCTTCGGACGAGCAGCTCATCGTAGTATCTTTAGGTACAGTGTACTAGAAGAGGGGTAGGGGTTCAGGGAGGGCCCCTGGCTGAGGCTTCTTTTGTAGACGTCGTCAGGTGGCGCCACCTCAGCATTCGGTGTAGAAGCCGCCATGTTTTCCCCGACATGCTCTGCAACGACGGCTCGTTGCGCCGGTTGCGCTTGTGAATGCCTGTAGCTTTATTTTATTTTTTTCAAGGGGCTCACATGCTCCGAGGAGGAGTATTGCGTGAGGGATCCAACAAAGACAACATATTGAAAAGGAAAGAGAGCCAATTCTCGAAAAAAACTGGCAGCATGAAATCAAGTGTTAAACAATAGCTGGTTGTAGTAATCAGAACTGTTGCTTATACATAGTTAGGCTGCAGAAAATCAACAACTGTGGGAATGCACATGCAATTCTCAGAGGTACGTGTCGGACGTAAAAAAAAAATTCCACGAAAACCTACTCCTTCGTATGCACATATCACTCAAACAACACACGGAGAATTTGTAAAGAGACTGGCTACTTAAATTGTAAAAGTCCCAGGATCAACACTCTATTGGAGATAGCAGGAATAATTAATAACAATATGATTATTTATCTAATTACTCAATTATTGAAGCAACATGAGTAGTGAGCAAAACTACACTTGGCTTCAGTTAATCAATTATTTAAGAATTATTTAATATCTGGATAAATCTAAATTATTCAATTAATTCGATAATATTAGTTTCACTTACATGGGTTATTTAAATGTCAGATAACTAAAGTAATTGAATACTTTATATTGCATGGAAATAAATGAAAAATAAAGCGGATTAGAAAACACCTGGCCGCAGGTAGAATACGAACCCACGTCTTCGAATTACGCGTGCGATGCTCTTGCCAATTGAGCTACCAAGGCGTCGTTTTCCCATCCACTCTCTGATGTATTATGTTTATGCAGGTAAGCACGAAGAATGATGCGCCTTCCAAACAGCTATGAATCCAGCGCAGGGCACGGGCACCAATGCCCAGATCAGTAAAAGCATCAAGGATTGCTTGGTGTGCAACATTATCATATGCGCCTTTTATATCAAGAAACATCACCACCGTTTATCGTTTCATGCTCTTTTCATGTTGAATAGACGTTACCAAATCAAACACGTTATCAATGGATGACCGACCGCGTCTGAAGCCCACCATTGCATGCGATGTACCTCATTATGAGAACGACTCAAGGTGCGTCAACACCATCCTGTCCATTAGTTTCCCAGCGTAATTGCGAAGAGCGATGAGATGGTACATTGTCAAGTCTAACGGATATTTAGAACGCTTAAGTTAAGGTACTAAGCGGCTTACCTGCCATTCAAAAGGAATCAATCCACGTTCGGATTCCTTGTGTCTCTCCAAAAGTATACTGCGGGCTTTTTGGCCAAGGTTTCCAAGTGACTTGCTAAATTCGATGACTTGCTAAAATTCGCCAGTGTGGCTTCTTACTCCTGTATAGAAAACATAACGTCCATGCGAGAGTCCTGCAATGCCGCAACAAGCCAACAAGCCAGCAATTCTTGCGCAGAAGTCTTCAGCAACGTCGATCTCACGTCCTTAATGCAGGACAAGAGACTTAAATACGTGGTGCTGTTGTGGAGACTATTGCAGGCCACGCAGCGTTCTCCATGTATGCCACAGGGGTTTACTGGGATCCAAGGACTCGTAAAATGATTTCCACTTTTGAGATTGTAACTTATCGATGCGGCGCTGTATTTTCTTTTGGATCCGCCTCGCCTCCCTCAGATCTCTCGTTCAGCAGCTACAGTATTTGTCCCAGGGATAAAATTCAGGACATCGCACTTGGCACCAACGAATGCGGTCGAACTTGCAGCTTTGCGGGGAGCAATTCAACTTATCAATGAAGAAACGTATCATAACTGGTCCATCTCCTGCGGTTTCTAGTTTGCCCTCCAGAGCTTGCTCTCCGCATTACGCCGTGAACCCCATGAACGACTTGTCGTGGACACACGAGAAATTTAACGTCAGTCAGTTGGGAAAGGACATGATATCGTGTTTCAGTGGTTGCCAAGACCTTGGGGTACCTATGGAAATGAACAAGCAGACGCACCCGCTTAATCTTCACGTAGGATTGGCGATAGCGTCGCTATCCTTATGTCACTAACAAACGCAGCGTGAATGCTCCGTGCATTTGCTTGCGTGCTTGCGTTGGCCTAATATAATTCGGCAGGCTATAAAAACCAGCGCTTTTGTTCCCTGAATCCTCATCTGAAGCCCCGCCTCCTACTTGGCTTACCACGACGGGAGGTAACTCTCATTTGACGCCTATGACTTGCAGTAGCTTTTACTGATGCGTACTTCTACCTCACCGGAATGGCCACAAGTCTAGAGTGTAAAGTTTGAGGGTACAAATAGACAATAGCGAACATTCCATGTGAGTTTGGTCGTTTCAATGCACAAAGAAAAGTCCTCAGCACCACACTCGAAAAGATTGACGACCGTCCCCTTAAGGAAGCCATAATTCTTAGACCCTGGTCCCAGCCGACGTCGGCCTGAACTGCTTTAAAAGCGGTAGTGTGCTTTTTAAAAGAAACAGGACTAAGTGAAAACCATAGGATCTTAAAACTGATGCTTTGTTTTTTTATCTTCTCTTGTTTTTTTATGTTTCCTAGCCTTATCCCATCCCCTTGAGCAGAGCAGCCAACCGGACACTTAATCTGGTCAGCCTCCCTACTTTACACTTCTTGTTTCCCCTCCTCCTATGTTTATCTACTAGATAATTGTTAAAACATTGTTGCAGATAGCACAGCTCTAGCCTTCGAGGTGGCCTACTCGAAGAGGCGGACATTACTTGCACGAATTTATCTGTCAATGGAAGCGATTCGTTGCAGCGGTTGCGGGCACAGCCTGACCAACCCTGCACAAAGAAGGATGTTAGGAAAACAGATGCCACGTTGTTTTGCAGACTACGAACAAGATAAGCTTGCATTCAAGCATAAAGTTTTGGGGCGTAATCCTTCCACATGTTCCAAAAAGTCGGTTAGTTCTTGTCAGCCCTTCGCCACTAAATCAATTCAAAATGACTGAAAAGTTAGTGCGGCGAAAAATTCGGCAGGTGCAAGCGGTGATGCAAGAACCCGTCTTTCTTTCTTCCTTTCTTTCTTTCTTTCTTTCTTATCCTTTTTTTTTTCATCTCCCATCGCCCTTAGCCCGTGTAGTGCCCCGAGTCCGATGTTCTGTTTTGCTAACCTTATTGCTTCTCGCCTTCATTTCTCAATCTATCAGTGTTCTTTTATTTTATTTCTTGAGCTTTTAATAGTAAGTTGATCAACAAATCGTTGTGAAGCATGCATGTTGTATTGGTGATTATGAACTGCGGATGTTTTACGTAAGATGAAAAGTGACTGCTCTACACTACCGGGGTAGCCATGTGGTAGTAACAAGGTCAAATGGACTATGAACTACTGCAGCGTCGATAGGCCCCTATTCAGGCACACATTGTCTACATCAGACCGCATCTGTTGCAGGAATGCGCGAAAGGTGCATGGCGTGCAAAATACTGAATCAAAGCGGTGATTCGGGAGGTATGTCACGGCATTCGCCCAGCTATTCTCGCTAAGTTTACTGCGTAGTCGGTCTCAGCTCAAGAAAACAGTGGCGAGTACAGTGCGGTCCAACTCGAAAAGAATTTCTTTAGATGCCCAAGTTCATCATATTCGCTAAATTTCGTCACATCGCGTATAGAGGGAAGCTTCTTTCAATATCGGTACCTCTCGGGTACTATGTCTTCGAGCGGAGCGCTAAAGCAGAAATGGCTCTTGCAGTGCACTTTTATAGGCACAGCTCGTACTGAATTCTTAGGCAGTCACCGAGTGTAGTCATGTCTTGATACCATTGCTTGCTTCTGCCATTGCTCAGTATAGAGTGCGTTACCTGTTAGCGCTTGTTGAGGTCACATTGTAGAGCCATGGACGTCCCCCCTACCTTTATTCTATATTTCTGTGCTCTTTTGCTATTGAGGATGATTGAGGATGGCTGAAGCGGTACCAGCTATGCAAATTTCAAAACTGCGCAGCAAGCTTATGTTCACTTGTCGCCCACGAGCACATCATAAATGTTTTGAAGATCATCGTTTCTCCATGCATTTGTCGCAACTGTGAGCACGCATTCATGCGTACGACCTTCTTGCCCTAATTTTCAAAAGCATATTTCGCAAACACTTTGGCATCTTACCACTTACTTTTTTCTTATAAACTGGATCAATGCCGCTTGTCAAAGGGAGCTCCAAGTTCATAGTCACCAACGCTTATTTATTGCTTCTTCTTCTTGGTATGAAAGAAGAATAATAAAAAAGGCACGCTGTAGAAATTTACCACTCATGTTCCTGAGAAAATTTGAGAGAAATTATATTTACATGCAGCTTTTTTTACTGAAGATGTGCTTCTGCGTGGATGATTTCGAAAGAATTGCAGTGCTAATAAGAGCGAAGACCCCGAACGGCGTGTTTCTTAGGCTCGTATGACATCGTATATAATTCGTTGTGTTCGCTAAGTAAGCATGCGCAATTTACAGGTTGCCGGCTTTCTGACGCTAGCTAGAGAGCATGACGCCCTTAGGTTCCCATTTGATTTCATTTTGAAGGAAATCAAATTATCGACATTCGAGCGGCACTCAGCTGCACGAAAGTGTGGCGCCAATGTCTGTGCACAGTTAGCGCTTATCGTTCCTAGGGGTCCCTTTATCAGTGCACGAAAAGCCGTGTCCTTGCGAGCAACTGTTACCTTGTTTCTTTGTACTTTCCGAGAAATGACCCCGTCAGCTTATGCCTTCTTCTCGTCTTGCCAAGAATAATGCGTTAGTGAACAGACGAAGGTTAGAAACCACGCTTATTCAGCGAACGCAAATTGCGCTGACCAGGTAGAACTTCAAAAACAAGAACTGCTACCGCTTAAAAAGGGTGTAACGTCTTCAGTTATGCCTGCGGTGTCCGCTGAATGTTGAAATAGGCGAACACATAAGCGTTCTAGCCGGCTGCTAGCGTTACGCGACGAAAAGTGTACCTCAAGTGGGTAAAAGAAAGGAAGGAAGCGCATACGTATGCAGGCGCCTTGCACACCACAACATGATTGTTACTAGCTAGTGGCGGAGCTAGTCAAGCTGCTGAAATGCAGTTTTTTTATTGCCCATATCTTCACAGTTTAGGCGGATTCCGCAGGGCACTGACGTACTGAAGTGGTCCAATAAACCAGATTCTGAACCAGATTTCAGATGCTCTTTTGGATAGGTGAAACCATCGCTTAATGCAGACATAGGTGATTATTGTAGCCCCTTGTCTTCAAGCTAACGTGTAGAGAGAAAGACAATTTATGAACATCGAACACATCTGCAAGAACCTTTATTTCGTCTTTTATTTTCCTGCTTAGCATTTCAGCTTGTAGGTATGAGACGTCCAAAATTCCAGATGGTTTAAAGTTACATGCGCCAAATGTAGTATTTGATAACAAAAAACGCAGGCTTTTGGACATAATTACTAATTATGGTGTTTTACGTGCCAATACCGCGATTTGATTATCAGGCACGCCGTAGTGGGGGACTCCGGAATAATGTGGACCACCAAGGGTTCTTTAACGTGTGCCTAAATCTAAGTACACAGGTGTTTTCTTATTTCGCCTTCACCTAAATGTGGTCGCCATGGCAGGGATTCAATCCCACAACTTCGTGCTTAGCAGCCCAACACCATAGTCACTAAGCAACGACGGTGGGCGGCCTTTAAAGCAGAACATCTGCTCTTCAGCTAGAAGTCGGTACAACGAATATGTGTGTTCGTCGTTGCACATTTAATGCAAGGCAATGATTTTAACACACGATAGCTTATTTTGCAAACAGCCTTACTCTTTGGTAAACTGGCATGTAAATGTTCATTTGTTGTACCTATGTTGTCATTCATCACTTTCCCTTCGTCATACGTACTTAAGGTTCTTATTTACTTTTATTGCATTTGTATAGTTAATACACCTGCACTAAACATCGTGCAGCTCTCGTTTTTAATCGGTACACTCACTTTCTCTCAGCCTGCGCTAACCTTGCTTGTACTTGGAAAACGCTACTGACGGACGTTTCATTTTGTGTAGCAGAAGAAGGGGGCGTTCACCTAAACACAGGGTACTGAATCTCCGTTATTTCGGCAAGTTGCATCTCCCTTCCTAGCTTATCTACGTCAGCCTGTGTCCTCAGTTGCTTTGTCGTTTTGAGGCTAAACATTACTAAACATATACTTCCACGCTTCTGCCGTGGCATCTATAGCCGAGTTTTCCCAACTGACCATTTACAGGGGCACTTTAGCGACTACAGCTACACTACGGGAGTTATTGTTCAATTTCCGTAGGTGACAGAGGGATTGCGGAAGGGTTTTATTGATGTTCGCACAACATTACGGTGACCCATTAACACAGGGCCTGTGAGACCTTCCGCTCGCCAGGTTTCCAGCGGCGCAAATACAGAGAAAAAGTCTCCGTCCTTGACCACGCATGTGTTTTGACCTGGAGATTAACCGTACTTTTATTGCAGTCGAAGAACCACTACGCGCATCGTCTGCCCCACGTAGCCTCCATAAATTAAGAACGGTCGTTATATGTAGGACGTGACTCAGTATATGGGCCCTGTTCTTTATTGCTACTTGGGTTTCTTTCAGCGATTTTTTTTTTCAACATAATATTTTTGGATATCCAATATGTATCGTAATCTGTATCTAATCTGCTCAGCATGCAGCGCGCTCTGTGTTCATGGCACGATACGCCCCCATGTGATAAGGGCGTTACCCGCCTGTTCACAACGTGTATAAAACCAGTGCTGAATAAACGCTGGGGCTCACTTTTGCCCAGCAAGTGACACACGACGTGTCGTCGTCTGCTCCACTCGATGCACAATAGGCCGGAGGAGGGGGGGGGGGGGGGGGCGGAGGGGCGTGCCAAAGTGGTTTTAAAATAATCAAGAGTTATAGCCGCCGAAATCTGCTTCCCCACGGCGTTCAGCTGATACTTCCCAGTAAATCTAGCACAATGTCTGCGCGCTTCTTAGCGCCACGACGTCACTAAAATAGATGTAAGCCCGTACAGATCTCGGTGACGCAAAAGCTGACCACTGCGAGTTGTTGACCGCAGAAACGTACGTACAAAGCTGCTTAATAGCGGATCATATCAACGCACGTTCACTGGTGCTCCATCATCAAAGAGAGCAGAATCCACATTTTAATTCTCAAAAGCGGTCACCCCACATAGAACGCACTTCGGGCGCAAGCTTACTACGTGGCATCGACGCATTAAACCACGGTGCAGCGCGTACATTGCCATCAGGCAATAATGAATCACGAGCAACCTGTTTTCTATACGCACACGACGACAAGCATTTGGCAAAGTTGGTTCATGTTTACCTCTTAAAAAGCAGTGATACCATCGTGAGAACATTAAGGACGGAAACACCCATATCTGTGCGCGTTTCATTTCTTTTACACCGTGCTTTTGGTTTTCGAGCTAATAATCTGATTTCTTCTTTTTTTTTCAGTGCAAACCTGCTTCTTATACACTTCATCGGTGGTGAATGAGCTCGTCGGAGCATCCATAGCATGCTTGCCCAATGTGCAATTCGCGATGAAATCAGTTTCATACGTTTAGCGGTGAAAGCAAATACTCCCGCGTTGGCATTGCGGTCATGATAATAGCGCCGTTATAGGAATTTTGAGTAGCACAGGGAACCCTCAGACATAAGAACATACGACAGCATAGTGCGCTTTTCCCATAAACAAATAGATAACTTAGGCTCCCTCAGTGTCACAGCACATGCGCGGCAATGATTAATGCCTGAAGAACGCAAGTCCTTTATCACTGATATGTTAAGAGGGGGTGATAATGCGCACGGATTCTAGGCTTGAAATAGCTTCGGCTCCATTGATCTTTCTGGTGAGCGTCTCTTGCATTCTTCTTGAAACTGTACTGGCGTTAAATAATAATTCACAACCACATGGCTTGCAATGAATAGCGAGCCATCTAGCGCGCGGACTTTTTACATTGTAGCAATGCTCTCTTAACCCATTATTAAGTCAATGGCCCGTCTGCCCAACATACTGTTTTGCACAAGGAGCGTGAATCCGATAAACAAACCACTAGTGTAGGAGACAAGAGTGGTACATGCCAATCGGTATGTGCGTGTCTTCAGTGAATCTCTTTGATGCCAACTCGGGTTGCTGGGTATGTGGCCGTAGGTGTGTGCCGCTCTTCAATGAAAGTTTTCGTCGCCAGCTTAACCCTATAGGTATCCGCCACTGTGAATGTGTCGCTCTACAATGAAGAAAATGATGCCTTCTGAGTGTAATCGAATCTCGTGACAAGGGATCCTCAGAAACAGTGACCTGATGGTTTATCGCGCTACACCACAATCCACAATGCACTTGGGAATGCGCCGCCTTTCAGGGAACGTCTTTCACGCCATAGCTTTTGCGATCTGCACCAAGAATGAACTGGGTAGGTGTCGCTCTTCAATGAACCTCTCGCCAACTTGGGTCACTGAATGTGTGTCACTGTGTGTGCGGCAAGTGAGAGAATGATTCCCAGCATTCGCAGGCACCAGCGCGCCGTGCTTCTCGTCTCGGAGGCGACGTGCGAACTTCTGGGCAGCGCCACTAGATGGCGCAACGTGTCCAGAAAGAAAGCGTGAGAGAGAAGCCCGGTTGCCGCACGTCGTGGCCTTCAGCGTTCGCAAGCACCGGCGCGCCATGCATTTAGGAGGCCACGCGCAGGCTTCGCGGTGACCCCGCTAGATTGCGCCGAATGTCCTTAGGGAAATGCGACAGAGGAGTCCCGCTGCAGTCACCCCTCATACATAACTCGTTTCGATGGTGACAATACGTTGTGCCGCTATACTGATTCAATGCTGAACACATTGCCGTCAATAGCCATCGTGAGATGGGTTCTCCTGAATCGTACACAAGTGAGCTAAGCGTGCATCAATTAACTCTACAGTTGAGCAGTTAGTGCTCCCATTAGCTTTGAACCCCAGCGCTTCCGTAAGGTCGATTTCCTGGCGGTTCTTTCTGAGGGTACATCTTGCCATTCAATCACAATGTGCTGAGTTGTCATCGGGCTGTTGCTTCAGCAAACACATTCCTCATCCGGGCCTAATATTTGTTGAGGTATGACTTTTGTTTTTATGCAGACAGTTTGACCCTCGAAAAGCAATGCACAGCCACTTGTCCTACTCAGTTTTTTTTTTTTTTATCGTCCCTCGGACGCCGGTAACCGTTATTCCCCGAGTTATCACTCGTATCAACTTATCGTTCGGCGTAAGGCGCGCCTACATTGTCCAAACTTTTTTGGATAGCGTCCCCGATTGCACAGCGAAAACTGACAGCAGGCCTCTGCGTCATTTCAGAATCACACCACAATTTACAGCGACGCTGTTTCTTTCGAGCTGTTCTAATAAACTTCTCAGATTCCTGTGGTTATATAACATCCTTTAAGCCGTTGTCCGTATATGACTGTTTCGTTTGAAACCTTCCCCGCGTTTCTGGTTTCCATTTTTTTTCCTCTCCGTCTTCTTTCTCCTTGTATTCCCTGTACCCCTTTCCCCAGCACAGGGTAGCCACCCGGTACTCACACTGGCTAACCTCCCTGTCTTACCTCCCCGTTGTCTCCTTCTCCTTCCCCGCGTATAACGCTTTCGAGCACTTGTAAAAAAAAATTTAGTAAGGCCGTAATTCATCCACACAGATTTTGCTTTGTCAGAACATTGGCTGTGTACACCCCCCCCCCCCCCCCTCCCTTACCTAATTTATGCTAAATTAGATCTTGTTTACGTTTACTCTTCACCCAGGGCCGCGGGATGAATTCTGTGTTGTTCGTAAAACATGCTTATAGAACTCCAGATTACTCGTATGCGTAATTTACAGCAAAGACCGTACTTAGTCAACACACTGATCTTTGCCTACATATTACCCATAACCTACCTGCCCCTAATTTAACCTAAATGTGAGCGAGGTGCATCGTCTAGTTCACTGATGACACCGGTGAAACCATAAGCATCTCCTATGACTTGTGCAAGTTGGGCGCAAAACGAGCATCGTGACCCATTACATTTAAGATTTCTCCTATATCGCTGACTTTAAAGTTGGAATTTCGTGCAGTTCTCTCAAAAGCCTGAAAAACATTGCCAATAATGGCAGTATGACACTATGGGATGCTTTAATAAGTAACTTTCTGCAAGTGCTGTAATTAACCTAGACAGGTTAAAAATTTATCGCTTGTCACATGCAATGTACTTCTTATTTCAACGAAATATAAACGCCGTGCCTGGCATAGTTCACCGATGAACCGGGGAAGAGCTTCTACATGCCTGTGTAGATCGCATCAAAATTGGGAGAAGGCGAGTATTCAGTAAATGTTTTCCGAGGACATAAATAACCCACATACTTCAAGCTTTCGGTACGCGTCTGGCATTTCCACAAAATATTAAAGCTCTGCTGTTTTTGGTTCTCCCAGGAAAGCGGAACAGCTTTCAAAGCTTTCAATATAACGCCTTTAAACGGGCCGGAAACGAAGGTTTAGCCGTTTTCATTTTCCCATTAAACGACGCACGTATTTAGAAATTTGCCTGCTTATTACCCATTACTTCCACCAATTTTTTTTCAAAACATGAACTTCGTCAACGATGTAGGTTTTTCTGGTAACTGCGATAACAGACACACCGTTATCAAACGCTTCCAGTTGCATTAACAGCTTCGCTGTGAAAGACTTGTCTAATTAGATTGCACGCGCCAACGAATAGTCTTGTACATTCTCGAATGCAAGCGAGCACCAGTGATTACTCTGAAATATGCGGTGATAGGTGCATAAACATTTTCATTAGTATCGAGAACTGAACAAGTTCGTGCGTATTCATCTTGTGAATTGTGCAGTGCTCAGGAATAACTAAATTTCTCAGATGCACGTATATGCTAGCGTTCTTCTAATTAATGGTAGTTGCGAGTCATCACGTATTCCGTGCAATTTCGTTTTCTGTCGTGTCGTGTTTTGTCAGCGCTGCGCGAATCGGACGGGAAAACGACTATGCACGCCACTATCGTTGGGTTTCTTTCTTTCTTTCTTTCTTTCTTTCTTTCTTTCTTTCTTTCTTTGAACATAAAACATACAGTAAAATATTTTGTCAGCCTGCCAAAGCAATGATGCTCTTGAGCAGGACTGGGCAGTGCTCTGGCCCAGATCACACAGTCTCGTGCTCTAAGAACAGAGGAAACAAATAGGAAGGGAGAAAAATAAAAAGCACAATAGCAAAATTAAATTTCTTGTATGCGCCACAAGAGTAACCTGTAGTCCGCGAAAGCACCGATGCTTTTATGCGTTCGAGGGTTACTTGCCTTTGCGAGCACCAGACTGCCCCAAAGAAACGCTAGATTCCTCGCGCACGTCTTCGGCAGTGTTTGGCTCTTCACCGTCCCTACAATCTGACAATGTACAGTACTAGGGCTGCCATTCGGATTCATGGGTCTGCGTTAGGGGAAAGACAAGTTGCGAACATTTCAGTAGACCACGTATGTTATCGTTAACTTTTTTATCGTAGAACAGAAAAATAAAATGTCATTCAGTAACTTGGAGGTTTGGATTGGCTCTCTTACATAGCACTCAGCTCATGGCAGCGTCCCAAAATGAAGCTTTTCCGTTACGGGCGGTATTTGTGATCAAATACAGAGAATTGGAAGCATTAAAATACAACTTCTCAGATTCGCACTGACAAACAATGTTTGTATTGAACAAGCAAACATTTAATAATGCGAATCAGTGAGAAAGAGTTCTTTCTTCACCCAAGGCGGGTGGCCTCCTCAGTCCAGGTAGCCATTGGACCTTGCTGCTTCCCTGGCCTGGTTCACCAGCTTTCGCTGGTCCTCCATGTCCGGGGCTGCGAGCATGGCCTCCCACGATTCTTGGCGGTTTCTGCTGTGCTTTTGTTTTCGGTTCTTGAGTGAGCTTCTTGATTGTGATTGTTGGGTTCAGCAAGATTAGCCCACCTCATCACGACATGACAAAGGTTGTCCGGCACCGTACTGGGTAGGCAAAGGTATGAGAATTGTGTAGAGTCTATTCTATGCATCGTGATGCCGTGTACAAAGGAGCTTGTTTGGAGACGCTGCAGAGCAACTGTCTCTTCTCTGGTTAGACTGGGGTGCGGTAAGGGGTATACCCTTCTTTCAAATTTGTAATGCTGCAGGATATCTGAATACTTTTTCGGAATATCTTCGGACCCTGTCGCCTTTCGGAACCCCTCTGGCAGGAAAGCCCGGCTTGTACGCTCTCGGGCTGTGGAGTGTGCCGCTTTGTTTCCCGCCAGTGACTCGTGGCCAGGGGCGACGTAGGTCTTGGGAACTTGGTTGCGTTTCGATATTTTTTGGAGGATCTTCAGGGCGTTGGTGGATATCATGCCTTTTTGGAAATTAAGACACGCGGATTGCGAATTGTTCAGTATTACGGCATTTTCAGTGCATGCGGAGATGGCTAAGGGGCATCTAAATGCGCTTAAGTATCCAAGGATACCTGCATTCGCAGTAACCACAATTAACACCAAATGCGAAGAAAATGCCGTTGCAACGATAATCGCAAAACATTCGGACACGATCGAAGAGGTGGCACTAGCACTGGCCATTTTCATATGTTTATATTGAAGCGCACCTTCTATACGAGAAATCATAACCACAGTTATTCTGTTTTGCATTAAGCCTATTCAGTGGCACAACTTACTGCTCTAATATACAGAGCGAGCATCAAAGCGAGGTGCGATCTTCGCCGCCTTGCCAATGGCGTTATGAGGAATTTCTTATTCTTATGAAACTAAACGTGATTTTGTGGAGACCCAGGAATTAAATCTTCCAGAAGCTACAACCCCCTTAAAGAAAGAGAAATGCTTCCGCATCTCTCAGTCTGAAAGGTGATGCTGACAGTTGAATTGGACCGGCATAGAGCGGAGATGATAAATTTTCTGCAGGAAGTTATCACTGTGAGGGGAGCCCATTCACTTGACTTGTTCACAAAATGAAGCAAGCTATCGAAATTGCGTAACTCCAGCTCGCAAGTCACAAGTTTCACAATTCGAAGCACGCATATCTTTTTTTTTTAACATACGATTCTTAGCCATCCCAGTTGTTTCCCGATCATGGAACCTATGACTTCCACCTGTCTCTCTCTGTTAAATTTTCAAAGAACACTCAGTTCCTGGTGAAGACACGCATGTCGCCGACGTCAAATAATGGCTCCGAGGCGAACCCGGACGACTACGAAAGAGTTAGTGGTATTCCCAGCTAGGCGTAAAACAATGGTGCAAGTATGTGGCTCATGATGAGAGCTCTGTAGGGGAGAAATATAATTACAAATTTTTCTGCTGTTTAGCAAAAGGAAAGTGGGTCAGGGAAATCTTTATTCAACGCCTTCTCGTAGAATCTCGAGTACTCCCGGCAGGCATGAAGTGAACAATGCGGAGGTGATTGTGTCTCCTTGCCTGACGTCATCAACTGCTATACGACAGCTTGCCCACCACTGCACGCAAAAGGCTAACGCTGTTCCATGTAAGAGCAACTTCGTTCGCTGCGCAGTATCGACATACTGCATCGCAGATGCGTGGTTGAAGCGCAATATGTGCAAGCCTAGCAAAGCATTGATGGGTTTCAAGCTGCTCTGGAACACAGCTGGGTTGTACGAGTGCTTGTGGGTGTATAGGGTGCTTTTTCGAACATACAATTTTTTTTAATTGTCTGCTACAGATAGTATAACTCTAGTCATTGAGGTGAATTGCTCGAAGAGGCTGACATTGCTTTCGCACCTATAGTACCGAGAGAAAAGTGACGTGCAGAGTGTTCGACCAATTGGACAATCATCCACTATACCACTATCACAGCAAAAAGTTCTGGCTTAGTGTCCCAAAAGAAACTCCCTGCAGAAGTCTTTATTCACGCTACTAAGGTTCCTGTGGTCTACGGCCCTTCATAATAATGATGGCAATGATGATGATGATGGCGACGATGACGACGACGACGGCGACGATGATGATGATGATGATGATGATGATGATGATTTATTGGCATCCTCTTTGAAACGGGACGGTAACAAATAGTCACCGAGACTGCTCGGTTTAATCGGGTATACTGTAGATCTTTTTTCGTTCTAGCATTTTTGTATAGATCTCAACAATAAGTTTTTTCCTCCTTCTCTCTATGTATCTACCTTGTATCGCTACCTATGCCTGTAACGGGTACGGTCGTATCAATTTCTTCCCTGCCTTTTCCTTTCTTTTTTTCACGAATACTCTAAACATGTATTGCTTGTATCTGATGCGTCCACCCACTTTAAGTCCAAGCGTTTCTCGAAAGTGTACGCTTCCTCCGCGTCGCACTCGGAGAAATCCATTCGCAGTCTATTAGGATGCGCTGAATGGTCTCCGGCTTTTTGATGCAGAATGCATATGCCTCGCCTTGTTGCGAATATTCGCTCCGCTGTGTTTTCCTTCCTTAGGTAGCAAGACCGAGCCGCGAATATTAAGGCATGCCCTTTGTGTTATCATACAGATTTTCCTTTCAAATTTTTTTTCATACCATTCTTGTAAATCTCAATGGGCTTCCATTCTTTGCATCCAATTCGCGGTCTCCGTCTCTCTCACTTTTTTTTTTGTGATGACTCCCGGTTTTATACTAACACTATTTACTCTGTACTTGATTTCCAACTTTCTTGACTTCTTCCTCCATTCTGTGTCCATGTTTTTCGGGTATGGATGATACCTGTGCATATTTACCGCAACCTACATCATAAGAGACTTTAAGAGTGTCGCCCGCCACCACTCTATACTGTACATAGTTACAACGTTTGGGTTCGTCTCTCCTTCTCTCTTTTCCCAATTCCGCCCTTTGTCTTCTTTTACCCCCTACCCCATGCCCCCATGCATGGTAGCCAACCGGAATTACCTAAGGTTAACCTCCGTGCCTTTCTATACATCCTTTCTCTCTCCCTCTCTCATAGCTAAGGCAGTTGGCCAACGACCACGTTGTAAGAATATACCATACTGTGCCAACGACCAAGAGCTCATTACAGAGAGTTTTTTAAAAAAAGCAAACCTTACGAATCATACACCTAATACGTGCATTCTAATTTTACCATGCGCTCTGTGTTACGAAGGACGTTCCGACAATTGAGCTCACATTCATTCATCACTTGATCTTCCGTGGGTCGGTCGTAGCGCCAGGACCTGCCTACAGGGTCTACGAAAGGGCAAATCATTTTGTTCGAGAAAAGAAAAGAAAGTTCGACATGGATGCCAGACGAAGGAGAATTGCAGCAGTGGAGCACTAACGTAACAGAAGTACAGTAACCTGACTAATGTGAATGATCTTTAAACATATTACACAGTAGGACTGCGCAAAGCAGCTGACGGAAGAGGTCATAGCGTAAATGTAACATGGATATTGAGACTACAAAGAACTGCGCGTATATGATATTCAAATCTCCTTGCCGGAGAAATTAAAATAACAACATATAGATAAAAAATAATTAAAAATAACGATGCAGGTAAAGCCCTCCGCTGTAGTTTAGCTTGTCCGATTATTATTGGAAAAATTAAGGCGATGCGCCGGCGAAGGAAACAAAAAATGCAACAGCACTAGAGCAGAGACGAAGCGCAGCGTCATTTTTATTTACTCTTACTTCTATTTTATTTATTTACTTTTTCCACTGCAGACACGAGCGATAAGAGAGAGTAGAGGCAAGAGTTGTCGCACATAAAATAACAATCACGTGACATAAACTAATAGTGCATAAATAATTGTAAAAAAAATCGTATTGCTGAAATGCTTGCTGCGATAGTTTAGTAATTTAGCGATAATAAAACTGACTGCGTTTTCTTATTAAGGTGAATTTACTTGGCGGCAAACATCCATTGATGGGCATTTACGCTGTTCCTGTCACCCATAAAGCAACATCTAGGCAGACCTGGTCAATCAGGCAGACCAATCAGTAGAGTCAACGAATCAGACAAAGCTCGCAGCTGTATAGTTTAATTGTCCGCTTCTTTCTAGCAAAAGTGAACGCGACGCTCCAGAGTTCAAGCCGCGGGGGCGCTCCTCGGCATCCTGTCAACTTTTGCCGCCGCGCTCTCTCCACGCTTCCTCTCTGAGGAAAAAAAAAACAGCAGAGCGCTCTGCTCGCCCTCTCTTCCCTCGTTTTTCTTCGCGGGTGAAAACGCGCACCACGTGACACGCGCGCGCGCGCGGGCGGCGCGCGCCTTCCGACGGTCGGCGATCAGTGTTCGGCGGGCAACGGTACGTTGGCAGCTGCTGCGGCCGCGAGCTCTGGCGCGCCCACGTATTCTTCGGAGTGCATCATCCGAGTGCATCACCCCTTCCCTTCTCTCTCCAGCATCATCCGTCGCTTCTCTTCGCCGACGCTTGACAATGCGACGAGCCGTGGTGTGACGAACGCCTGCCTACACTTGGAAACAGACACCGCATTTCGAACGTACGGCACCGTACTTTTGCTGCGAATTCGCCGGCCGTTGTCCACGCTGCGAGGGATTGTTCTAGCCGGCCGGCGCGAAACTTTGCTCCCGGCCGTCCGGGCGTCAATCGGAGGAGCTCTTCAGGAAACGCTGGTAAAAAAAAAAAAAAAAAAAGTGTCGCTCATTAACGGCTTCGAAGACGCGCTGACGACTTAGTGCGTTACACTGGTGTCGGTCGGTCAGAAGTTTCGCTGCTGCGCAAGAGGAACATCCCGGAGGGAGACAGGACACCCGCAATCCGAAACCGGCTCTGCTTGCGTCGCGTCCTACCGTTGCCGCCTTTATTGCTGACGTGCTTGTTTTAGTGATGTATTAGAGTTCCCGTGTGCGACGAAGAAGCGAGCGATCGACATACGTCTAATTAATCTGCTCGGGTGTTCGCCTGTGCTCTTTCTTTTCTTCTTATTCTCTTTAATTTCCCATTTCGCCTCATTCTGTGCACGTGCTGACGGAGGGTAATGCAGTGAGGACTTCTTTCTTTGTTCCTTCCTTCGCAGTGTCTTCGTTTTCCTTCTTCAAAGAAATCAGTTCACTGACCTCGTCTCCTTCTCTATCGCTCTCTCTTTCTCGACCACCCGATTTCCTCCAAAGTGTCATTCATTGGCGCACCTCTGCGCTTTGCTTTGCTCCGCGATGCAACTTCTGAAATATCTCGTGGCATTTCGTCGGACGGGACAGCTTTGAAGGGGAGTGTCGCGCAAGAAATTGGCTTGTCTACGGCGAGCACTTACAGAAGTGCGCACTAAGCCACGTTCGTCACTAGCTTAGAACACCTGTAATTCCTGTTATCGTGATAGTTCGAGGTGTAGTAGTAATTGCTGGCGGTCTCTCTTGCCGTGTGCGGGTTGGTGGATTTCACCTCTTATTTTTTTTTTTCGCTACGTGTGCATATCGGTGAGTGTAACTTGTGTCAACACAATGTGCTCCAGTCAACGAAATTCTGCTCTCCGGCTTCTCGCGACCACGCCCTTCCAAGTGTAATCGTGCGACGCTAGCGGCCTGTCCACTCCGGCATCTTCGTCACTCGTCCTGTGAACTTCTTCACTTCGTTTCCTGCTCCTAGTGTTGTTGCTGCCACGGGATTTGTTGCGCTCTGTTCTTTGGATTCGTTTGGGTGCGAACGCCGGCGTGGAAACAAAAGCCTGGTCCTTCACACCGCCGAACGAGGCAGTGCTGTCTAACGGATGCCCTCGACGAATTAACAGGTGGGTGGGCACTTCCTGGTTTTTCCTCAATTTTCATGAGCGACAACTAGAGCGTCGTCTGATGACGCTTTATAAAATTCAAGAAAAAAAAGAAAGAAAGAAAAAGAACAAAACGAAGAAAGGGAATGCAGCTTCGTTGACGAGGAAATACGGAAGCTGCAGCACATGCTTGGTGGGGTATACGCGTCGCGCGCAGATGCACGTCACCATTCCTGCACTGAACCTGCAACGCGTTAAATGTCATGGTTGCCTCGCCCTTGACACCCCTACGTGTTTCGTCCGCACTTGTACGATGTAGCATAGCAACAGCTTTTTTATTATACCAGCCGACACTGTGGCTGTCGTAATTTCTCTCTGTCATTATTTTTTTCGCAATTTCTGCAGATTAAATGCTTAACAGAACAGACGATACCGGACGCTTTTCTGTGTGCGTAATATTCACTTACTGTAAACTAAAATTATTTGGTAAACTTGTAGGGAGAGTAACATGCAGAACGTGCAAAGACCCTGGGCCCACTTTCACACACACGAAAGAAGGGCTTAGAATTATTCGTAATGGCAAGTTCCAGCCAATCCTGGTGCTCGACATACCATTAGTAAAAGCGGGTGACCAATTGCAAACAGCACTTACGGGCGAAAGGTATCGCGAATTTGGCCCCTGATTCTGCGTTCCGGAAGCTGGTGAAAACCTCAAGATCAATTAGAGGTGTTATGAAAAATATAAATAAAAAAACTAAGCCTAGAGCATCCATTCTAGCTGAGCTAAAGAAAGGCTTGTGTGTGCTTAGCTTACTGGGCAATTGAGATGAAAGTAAATTCAGGGATGATATAGGGGGAGTGCAAGCTCAATGACTTGAAAATCGCATGTTAGGGACTTTTTTTTCGTGCTTTTTTTTTGCGTCCCAATTAATGCTTTTGTGTTCATCCTTACTTTCACCAGTGCCCAACTCAGAGACAAGGGTGGTCGACCTAGCGCGAGTACATAAATTATTCATTTACAAACATCAAGGAAACAGAGAGCGGAATGAACAAAAGTCTCCTGTGGATGCGATACAAATTACTGTTCAAGTCACATGAGAAAAAATTGTGCTTCACAACTTATTTAGTCTTCGTAACACGTAACACGTAATAGAACGACATGAAAATTATGGCAAAGAAGACTTAAGGGCACCGCCGTGTCTTTTCATTATTTGGTTATTCAAACAGCTTTACAAACTGTAACATAGCCGACTGAAACCTCAGGAATCTTTCGCTGATCATTGGGGCCATATTATTTATACTTGCTGACGTATACTTATTGGGCTCAGAGCGGTAACCGAAGGAGCGATTGCAAAGCCTTGTTCAATTATTGTCTCCACCGTGAGTCCCTCCATTTTCTTTTTCTTCTAGCATTTCCAGTAGACGATATCTCGCACGCCCTAATTTTACCCGATTCTTCGTTTCGGGATCCGTCAAGTGACAAACGCGCGCTCAGAAACGTCGATGTAGATTCGCGAAATGCAGTATCACGATGGTGAAAAATGCAGCTGAATAGCAGACGCCGCGCCCATCGCTTTCTCAGCTGCCGCCATGATTGCGCTGCTGTTCGTGCGCTGGCTGCTAGTGCGGATCGTGACGGGCGACAGCTCTCTTTCTGGATGCCTCGGAACAGCGAGCAACGCACTTCCCCTGTGCGCAGCTGCAGCTGTGCATTAGGCGTCATTAAGAGCGCTTGGCCTTATGGATAGAACTCATGAATTCACGATTTTATTGTAGATTTATTTGAAGGTGGAGGGTGGGGAGACCCTTATGGATTTATTTATTACTACGTTTCTTCCGCTGCAAATGTCGCGCGCATAAAGTAATATTACGACAACTAATGTTGAACAAGTGCATGCTGCAGTAGTTTTAATAACTTCCGGGAAGCTGCGGCTGTAGCATACGGAGCAGTGAGCGACATAACTACACTTTCGTATGCAAAAGAAGAACCCGCCCAGTAATTTGTGTTCTGATAGGAAAGGCCACGCATAGCTAGGACTTCCTAAGAGCAGCGTGAACACGATGAGCGGTGACGGGAACAGCAACGTCAATAGACAGTCATAGAATATCGTTTGAAACCAAATGTAAACGCATTACGTACGTAAAGAAATAGCGCTGTCATCACTTCGCATGCTTCCAACATTAGTGAGTGGTGATTCGCGTGCGCGGTGATAACGTACGTTTTTTGGCGAGTTTAATATTCGTAATGTTTACGCACGCTAATAGCGTTGTCCAATACGGAGGCACCTATGGCTCTCGTTGATAGATACCCTCTCGCTATTGTTTATCGCCAGTAACTATTGAAATTAAGGTTCGCTTCATCTAAACTCCCCTGAAACGTTAGTTATGAGTGCATAGCGCGTCCAGTTTCCGAAAACATTCAATGATTCCGGTGTCCGTGTGCCTAAACGAGACGCGTCCGCATAGAAACAACAGGATCGTTATTAATGTATTCCCTTGGCTTGGATACGTTTCTCATAAGGCACCAGACTGCACTCTGTCCTATAACGTCCTTCTTGCGTCTGCGTTCCTACACGTTCAACTGCGCATCTTTTAGGGACTCGCACTGCGACGAACGAATATATATATATATATATATATATATATATATATATATATATATATATAAAGCTTGGGTGATTAACTGCTGCGCCTCCGCAGCTCCTACAACTTCAAAATTTACGTTTCACACTGTTAATTCCTGCAAAATCTTTTCTTCCTGTGCCCCATATTTCCCGCACTATGTATTATTGTATACTACCTAGTGCTTCCAAGGAGAGAGATATTCAATGTATTCGATGATCATCTGTTTCTTCCGCATACCTCTAGCTTTTCCTACCTATCACCCGTTGACATGGCCAAGCTCTCCTTGACTTTACAATAGCTACATCGATGATCTTTTGCCGACATTTGGAGTGCGGGTTGGCAGCAGGCATTCTTGTGCAACAAGTGCGCGACGTCGCTCGTGCGCTCTGCTTCATCAGCGTTTTACATCGCCGCTCTTTCATTGCTTTTGGTTTGCAACCATCACAAAGTTTCATATGCAGGGTCTTTAAACATTTGAAAAATACTTCAAGATTGCTTGTGGAGGTACAACTCCAATCTATGAGCTGGTCTACTTGAAAATGCATACATTAATTGCAGAAAAGTTTGAAATGAATTATCGGATAATTAACAAAATTGCACTAATTAAGTTCTAAGCTAATTACGTTATGGCACATATTGCAATTTAGAAATTCTAACGGGTGAGGCTACAAGGAATATCAACTTGAAAATAATGGTATGGATGAACCAGTTACGAGATATGCGCCGTCAAACACTGTAAAAATGCGCTGTCGTTTCACTTACTTTTTTAACAAAATGTCGTTTTATGCATTGAAGCACGAAAGTAACTGGAACGCGAATGCATTTCTCCGCAAATTTCTGGAATGAATATCTCGAAACTGGTGTTATCTTGAGAATTCGTTCCAAGCGGAACCGCCTTGCGAATTTTCCTGCTAGAATTTGTAAATCGCAATATGTGTCTTAAGGTAATTAGTTAAAAAGTGATTAGTGAGATATTGTTAATTAGTCAATTATGCATTTCAATTTCTTGTGGAAGTAATGTCCGCCTTCTCGAGTAGATAAGCTCATGGACAATAATTGTGCTATCTGCCACAGGTAATTTTTCGAACATTTTTGAAAGTGTTCGCTGAAGCACCCGATTCGTGCTTCCATCGATGACACACGAATACTATTAGTGATGTTTTGGGACTTATTGCACGCTTACTCGTGTTCACAGCCTCCCATTAGGTCTTTTTGAATATATCTGCATTGATTTATACATTTGACGTGGTACGTTTAGTTCCGGGGCCGTGTTATGTGTCCTGAATTATAACAGTGGCTAGTGTGCGCATACTAATTCCGTGCCTAACTATTATGCAGAAAATGAGGTATCCACCCAAAGGCACCAAACTGCTACGATTGAAAAATTGCTACAAATTCGTCCCGGACCAGTACAAATTTTTCTTCAGCTGCGAGGCTTTTTCTTTCGATGAACCCGTGTGGGTTTCCTTTGTAGCAATTTGCTACGTTTGGGTGGATGTCTCATGTTTCCTTTATTAACTACTTCTCTCCACCCGTCGGTTTCCGCAGAACTATTACGTCAAACCAATTCCGCGTCTGCTCCGAAGTGTGTGCATTGTGCGGGGAATTTCTTCGGAAATGTCATCGTTTCTCAGCTGCGCGTCAGTTCCCATATGACGTGTCTCCAGTTGAGTTTCAAACACGTCATGAAAACTCGGCTACGTCTCGGCATATATCAAAGTGCTGCTTCTGTTTCGCCTTTTGCGCGCGCTTGTGTGTGCTGTGGGGTGGAGGGGGGGGGGGGGGAAGGGGCAAGTGTGCGTGTGTGCATGCCTAGGGAAGCTTCTACCCGGTATGGTTAGCTTACTTTCATTTGCCCTGTTTGGCATAATTATTAATCCGAAAGCATTACGCGCCCTCTAAAGCGGAAAATCCGGCGTCCGGAGCTCTCATCCAATTGCACCAAAAACCACGTGACCAAGTGATGATGTCACGTTCCCGGCGCCATACCTGCTGCGGCTCGCATTGCGAATGCCCACGGTGAACAGCCACGGCGTAAGACGGACGCCGTGGCCCACACGCAAAATTAGATTAACATTGATTAAAGTGGATTAATTTGGATTGAGAGGGATTAGCTTGGATTTATTTATTTATTTATTTACTTACTTACTTACTTACTTATTTATTTACACGAGTTACCCCTAAAGGTCCTCTGGTTGAGGGCATTGCATAGGGGGGTCTGGTACAAGTATAGTGCAGGCGTATACAAAATTTATGAAGAAATAATACAGTAGAAAGGGTACAGAAAGAGGTATATAACTATTACATATATTTACATGTTACATGAACAACACACAGGCGTAATAACTCTAGTTATTGGTTGTTAAAAGAGAACGAATAAAGAACGCAGTCAGACAAAGGTGCAAAGTTCGGTAACGATTAAGGTACAGAGCAAAAGAAGTATAAAGTAAAGTAAATGGAATAAAAGTGCATAATACAATTAAACATATAGTGAGAAGAAAAGACCAGTGCAATATTAATCAGGGATGGTCGCATGCACGTTATCACGAATGAGGTCTTGAGATTGGCTGATGTTAGTTTCTGTAGCAATGTGTGATGGCAACTGGTTCTCATTTTTTGGTGTGCGAACGCGTTATGAAAGATAGTGTTTTGAGCGGCAAATTATTTGTTTCACTTTGCTAGGATAGTCCCTGCCAGGAAAGATAGCTACTGGTAGCAGGAAAAAGTCATGATGAAGGGATGTGTGATGAGAAACTTCATGAAAAAGTGTTAAGCCAGCAAGTTTACTGCGATGCGAAAAGTCTTGCAGCGCTACTTCTTAAAGTAGTGGCAGTAGCGAAAGGTGAGTATTCCGAGTAGATGAAGCGAACAGCACGGTTTTGAAGGGCTTCGATGTCATTGCTAATGCAGTGATTATAAGGATTCCAGATGGCTGATGAATATTCGACTTGAGCTCGGATTAACGTGGTGTAACCAAGTTTACGAAGGTGAATAGGCGCTTGTCTAATGTTACGTTTAAGACTGCCGAAAGAAAGATCAGCGGAAGCAAGGGTAGTGCTAATATGGTGATCCCATGATTATTCAGATTGTAAATGAAGGCCAAGGTACTTGTACGCTGATGTCAGTTCAATAGAGATATGGTTTATTTGTAAGATTAAGGTACACGGCAACAATGGTTAGTTAATGACATAGCCTTTATTTTACTGTGGTTAAGTTGCGTTAGCCAGGACGAGCACCATCAACTTATCCTGTTAAGGTCGCATTGTAATGCCAGCTTGTCGGGGATGCAGGGTATATTACGATATATGACGCAATCATCGGCGAAGAGTCTAATTGTGGGTGACAGATAGAAGATCGTTAATATAATTTAAGAATAGTAACGGACCAGTCACACTGGCCTGGCGGACACCAGAAGTCACATATCCGAAAGACGAGGTAGTGTCATTGACAGAAGTGAATTGCACGCGAGCTGATAAGAAATCCATGCGAGAACGTTAGGGTGAATATTCAGCTTTTCCAATTTGGTCAATAGCAGGTTGAATATGGTTGAATAGCAGGTTGAAGTTGCATGGCATGAGTTAGGTTGGTGCAGAATAGAGCAAGGTGGATTAAGGTGGAGCGTTAATTTAAGCTGATGACTACAGACAAGTCCTCATGCTTTCGCATTCAAATAAAGTAGGTATACCTAAGTGAATGTCAACTGTCTTTCCATATCATGCCGAAAATTTTGTGAAAAACAACCCCGGTTGCTATCCTAAAATGCTTTAGGCTCTGATATATAGGAGTGCGAAATGCCGCTGTCGAGGTCTCCTTATTATGTGACCTATTCTTCCTTTTTTCTTTCTTTTCTTTCAGGCTAGCAGTTTTTTTTTTTTTTTGCTCTCTCGCCCCTTTTCGTTGTCGCTGGTCGGTCTTTCTAGACGCTGTGGTATTTCCGAGGTAGGAAGCTCCCTCGGGGACGCTCGGTAATTTCCTCAGCCTAGTCGGTGTCCGGAAACCTCGAGTGCTCTCCGGCCATAAGTGATTTTGCGTGCTGAAGAGCTGCTGACTATTGGCGAAGGAATAATTAACTTCTTATATTTTGCATTTTTACCGGCATTAGGTCAAGAAGAAAAATGCATTTGAAAAGAAACGTGAGAGGACAGCAGAACGTGCACTGGCTTGAAAAGTCTCACGAATGGCTTGTTCACACCTCCACGATGCTATATTTATGGGGTAATTTCCGTCTTTCGCTTGACGAGGGAATTCAATGTTCTTCTCTCGGTGAATTGGATTTGCAGCGCAGTCCGCAAATCCCCGCCATAGTGTCGAATTACATCGCTGGACTTCACCTATCGTAGCCAACCTTCGACCCACCCTAGATGCAATGCAGAGGCAATTTCGGGAGAAACCAGGGTCGACGCTGTTTCACAGAAAGTGTCAGAGTTGGCTCTTTTCAGGCTTGGCTGTTGCCACCGTTTCCAAAGAATGCGGTGGCTGTGGTCACCCTGAAGGAGGGTTCTTAGTCTGTCAAAAGCCTGCGCTGGGCCCCATCGTGGTACAGGCAGGCGCTGGTTCTTGGAGTGAAGTACACAGAGACGGATGTTGCCGTTTAGAGACATACATGATCGATGACTTATAGAAGTTTGGCGTACACGAACTCGTCTCGTTCGTCAGCTCAGGGTCGTCGAATAGACGAAGGCGCGACACGCAATCGCTTGTCAGTTATTTTGAAGGGACTCAGGTTGCATCACCAGCTCTTAAGCGTCGAAAAGACGATGAAGCTGGAAAAGGATTCAACAGCTGCACTCTCGCCGGTGAAGCGCCATTCGTCCAGAAGTACCGCCAGACACCACAGCACCAAGCAGCAGTGGCAGCAGGTGCTCGGCGGACCGTATCTTAGAACGCACACGGTGTCACGCGAGAGGAGGTCCATGGTGCCTGAAGTTTTAGATGATGTGCTCGGTAATGGTGCCGTGTCGCGTTTCTGCGTAGGGTGCATCGATAATACCGCACCCTACTCCTAAATGAAATAAATTATGATGTCTTACGCGCCAAGACCACGATCAGATTACGAGTCACGCCGTAGTGTGGGACTCCGGAAATTTTTAACACCTGCCGGTTCTTTAACGCTCTTTCGTCTTGCCGGCTCGGCTCACCACTGCTTCACTTAGACCGCCTACCACAGTGCGTGGCATTTCCCCGATTTTAAAGCGATTGGTCGAATCATTTTCTGACATACCTCTGCGGAGTAAGCAGGCGCACAGCCGTTGTCCTGTCATCACTGTCACGCTATCGTCACGACGCTGTTGTCGTCACGCTGTCGTGATAACGTCGCCATGGCAGCCTCTGCCGTAATCGTCGTTTCGCCATCTCCATCCTACTCGTTCCATCGTCATCCTGGCATGTTGTCAAGCAAAATATATCGGTAACCTGTGTCGCCATCATCCAAAATTTTTGACATCGTCTCCGGAAGCCTCAGAAATATCTTATATCTGAGGTCCGCATAAGCTACTCGCGTAGTTTGTCAATCATCTTCGGCGATTTCGGCAACATTTTTTTTTTCGTTTTTGTGATGTATCCAGCTTTGTATTTACCTTTTTCCGTGGTTCCACCAACTTTACCTAGTCGTTTGTAGTCATTGTTTTTCCAACTGGATTGAAAAGCATCCTCCACGACGCTTTAATACTAGTCTCCTCCATTCATTCTTTTTCTTCCTAACTTTTTCGTTTTTACGATGACATCGTTTGCCCTTATCTTTACCTTAACTCCTCACTGCGTGTGCACTCGCCACGGTTTTCTAACCTGAAGAGTTCGATTTTGGTTAGGGTGAAAAGGAAGATAGGAGACTCCACGATTGCTTTGCGATGAGGAAGTTAAACAACGCTTGTTTTGTTTGCTACCTTTATATTTTGTCTCTTCCATTCTGCTGATCTGCTTCCCTGAAATTTTATCGCCTCGAAACCCATTTTGCGGGTCTCTATCACACCTCAACATTTAAAAAAGAAGGAAAGAAAAGAAAGGAGATAGCATTCATGACATTCGACCCAACACCACAAAAAAAAAACTTCTCACCAATCGAACACTGAACGTTGTTACAGTAAGGGAGCAGAAGTACTATTTTAGCAAACCACAGTGATTAACCGCGGTGTGAGTCGGCTCCTGCAACGCCTTTCTTTGAGGCCACGCATCTACGTGAAAAGCTAACAAATAACATTTTTATATGCGACTCACCTATGTCGCAGCCTTCACTCTACATTAGGGAGCGTTCCTTTTGTTTTCACCAAAAAATACGAGCGAGCGCGCTATTTTTACAATTTGGTACATTGACCGCTCCAATGCAAACGGAGATAGAGATGAAGAACGAAATGCAGGGAGCTCAACCGTCACCGAACACGGTTAGCTACCCTACATGTTTAGAAAGGGGGAAGTAAAGATTAGAAGGAAGAAAAGCAGCCGGCGTACGCACACACAGATGAAATCCAGACCAATTCCCCTCAACACGCAAACTTTGCGGCAAACCAGGAGACTTCCTACGCACCCTCCTCACATGCCCCACCTTCCCTCATCCACCATCACCTGCCGTGGCAGTGTCTTACTGGGAGATTCTTCTGACCTGCACTTCCGCTCAAGACCAGTGCCAGATCATCTCCAGTGCAATAAGAAGGATTGCGCTTCAAGGGCTCCCCTTCGCTTTGTAAGGGTGCCCTCTCAAAGTAAGGGAGCACCCGAGTGCCATGAAGGGGATTCACCCCCACCATTCATATCATTGGCAATAAATGTTTCTACCACCCCCACTCAGACGAATGTTCCCTCACGTACGACCACAACAAATCGCGTAGTCTAATTTCCTTCTAGGAGCGGGATAGCACTTTGATCGGCTTGTGCGTACTAGACTTCTTCGGACATGGTGCCGAGATGGTTACTTCCGAGAACTGTATGTCGTCTAAGCAGCTGAGACTCGTGCGCAGAGCATATTGTGCATGGTCGAAGGGTGGACAGTGGCACAAAATGTGCAGTAGCAAGTAACTGCTCAAGAAGTGCTTGTCTCAGGCAAATAGTCAAATCATATAAAATAGGAAGCACTTGTCTGCGCAGGTGTGCACACAAAGAAGAAACTGACATTCGGAGACGCCCTATTTATGTACAGCCCGTGGAAAAAAATAAGGAGCGGCTCGCCTTGGCTTCCTTGCCGATTGGCTGTGCATGCACATAACAGCAGTGCACACATGTTTCATCAGAGTGCTGAGGCTAAGAGTGCGCCTTTTAATCATGCCCATCAGTTGCCTGCAGAATTTTTTCCCAAAAAATCAATTCATCTATTTGTAAAGTTGTAGATTAAAGCCACAAGTTTTGCTGCTGAGATCACAAGCTCGACGCTGACCGTGGTGGCCGCATTTATATGGAGGCGAAATTTCAAAAAAAAAAGCTTTCTTTTACTGAAATATAGGTGCACGTTAATGAAACCCAGTTTGTCAAACTCAATCCGGAGTCCCCTACTGCGAAGTGCCTCGTAATCATATCGTGGTTTTGGCACGTAACACCCAAGGGTTTAATTATTTCTTGAACCAGAACTTTACGAGTCATCAAAATTGTTCTCTGAAGCTCCTTGTACATCTCTCTCATGTTCCTTCATGTAGCGGCCACCACTGCAAGTCTAATTAGACCTGCCCGTCAGCACATGAATTGAAACAACCTAGACAAACGTGATTGGTATCAGCGTAATGCAATTCGCATCCTCTGACTGCATTCAGTTGATGTTGCCCAGATCTCGACACAGCCGACTCTTGCGATAACAGCGATTGTGCTGCACTAGAAGCAGTGACAAAAAATTAAAACAACCGGGTGGCTTAGTGATTGAAATAGTGTCGTAGTATCTAATCATGAATGTTACTCTAATCACGAATGCTACTCCTTCTATCTCATCGCGAATGTTACTCCTTCAATGGCAATCTCAATCTTTTTTTTTTCCAAATCGCTGGTATTTCATTGGTCAAAGTAAAGAAATAAAGCGCCATAACTTTCATTTTGACCCGACGCCAAGAATGCTGCACAAGGAACTAGAACTATTTATATATGAGTATCAGCGCTGCATTGTCCGTGGTCCCTGTTGACTCGGTCACTGATATAGCTCGCCCTTTCCAGCTTAGCCTTTCTTATGTAAATCGAGTTTGGAATACGCATGCTTTGACGGTGTGTTGATCCAAATACACCGCATTTAAACTCCCGATAGTATTCAAGTGTTGTTCTTATCATTTATGCGGTTTAATTTGCCGGCAATCTATGGGGCATCTTCCGGACGTCGAGAGCCGCGCTGATGTGTGACGGAGATGCAGGTCTCGTTCTTGCGTTGGTTTTAAATTTGCCCATTTAACATTTGCTTCGCATCCACTCTTTTTCTTTGATCCACCTGTTCTCTTTTTGTTTTTTAGCTAATTATGACTCCCTCGCGGACGCTCTCCGCTTTTTTCACACACTGCACTTTTTTTTTTTATGTACCTATTCTTCCTAGAGCAGGAAGGCGTCGTACCCCTTCTGGTGGCAGTTGCCCGAAGGCACTTTTTCTTCCTCCTTTTTGAGATTGTTTCGTATATATAAACTAGTGATAAAAGTACTAACATCGTGATTGAATGGTAGCTAAAATTAAAAAAATATGTTCCTTGTTGTCTAAGGCGTCGTTGGGAAGGCGTTAGCTGAAAACGGACTTAACAACCGGTATGCAGTTTTCTTCCTCCTCCCGAACTGGGCGTCTCCGTCAGGGCAGTAAAATTTTAGACTGCACCTTATGGCTTCTTCTTTCCACTCTCTTTTTCCTTCTTTCATCACATTATAGAAAAGAAAGAACATTGAAATGCTGGACCTAAACCTTTATAATAACATTCCTATACTTAATTGTGAGGGGTGGCGGAACACACCAAAGCCCGGAAGTTGATGCGAAAAACACCGCGTTCAATTGTTAAGATTTAATTTGTATCACTTGACATTGTACAACGCGCACTACAATTTCAGCATGTGAACAGAAATTAGGAATAAGTAATGGCGCAGGCTAAAAGCGGTTTACCGAAGACACACTGGTGTAAAATATTCATACTACATGCTGTTTGTCACCCTCAGCGGGTTTGCTTAATGTTCTAACCCCATTAACCATGAAAAATTAAGGAGTGGTGCATGATTGATCAACCTTAAGAAATAATCCCGCCTATGTAAACATTGGCTTGACTTACTGAATCACTTTAGATTCGCTTCTCGAAGCACTAATTTATAGAACCTCCCTTTAAAAAAAGAAGAAAACAAAAACCAAGTCTTTGCTGCTAACGCAACCTTCATAAGCAGCGTTCCGCTGCTCTTTGGCAAAAACAAACATGGAGCCTCTCAAAAACCTTTCTCAAACATGAAATCTCTTGGCTGGTCTCCACTGGGCCCTGTCTTATCCCGTTCAAAAACTGCACCGCGGGCACTCGTCCTGCAAACGCGGTCTGTGGGAGACCGCAAAAGGCGCTTATCTCTCCGATTACGTTATCTTCTTGCTTTTCTAGCACCTTCTACAGCTGTGCGTGCTTTTTTTTTCGCATAATCTGAACCAACCCTAAGAGCCTCAGTCTTCACTTTCACCCAACCACGTTTTTCACTCTGTACGGCGCACAAAAACAGAAGATCACGTGTGAGCAACTTGATTTTCGTCGAACGTTCGCTACCAACAAATGCAATACGTATAGTCGAAAACTCAGCAATGCTGTTGGAATTTTACCAACCGCGTGGACAGTTTCCAGGCTTTAGGTTCAAGAGAGCACAAAAAGCAATACCCGGCATCGTAATTCCGGTAACTTGGGTCCCATGGAACGCTGACTAACTTGTCGAGTTCTGAAATCGGACAGTGGGAGAGAATGTTGTTGGGAGGCGGTAGGGCGTACTGAGTAGGCCACCCGCGTGTATTTCCAGTTTAGTGAGCATCTCACAAAAATTCTCTAGCCTCCAGATTACTGAGGCCCAACTTAAACGCCGCTTATACAAACGAAATTAAAACGAGACGGCCGCTATATTGGAATGAATTATTCCGGTAGCGCTTTCATTGACAGGCCCAGATCGGGGAGGCACGGCTGCTCATCACAGCCGCCACACGAGGGGACCGCTTAGGAATCGAGTTTTAGGATAAGATATGAACTTTGTGTTTCGGTAGCAACTAATAATTTAAAAGACCCGCTTCCGGATTCCGTTTGAACCTCGTTAAAGTTTCACGCCTAGACTCTAGTTTCGCGTCATCCGCACTAAGCGCCACTTAAGTCCCAGTGACCAACCAGTAGTGTTTGTCTTTTCATATGTAACTTTTGGCTGCTTTCACGTCACTGCTCTTTTTGCGTGTGTGTGCGTCTATGCGCACAATATTTAAACTCGAGCTTTGAAGAACCTGGCAATTTAGGTCATTTCATCCGGGTACTTTCTGGTGACAGGAAGCACTATCCATCATTTGGCCACCACGTTATATCCACATTTCTGATCTTTTCTTATATGTGCGTTTAAGTTGAGCCTTGCCAGTCCTGGAAGGTTATTGTACGCTGCATATTTTCTTCTTTTCTCTTCTTTCTTTTTTCCGAATCTTGTGCAATGTACAAGAGACGGCACTTTGCTTCTGTAAACATTCTGGGTCTTCATGAATGGTAGAGGTACTGCGGCGCTGCGTTTTTCCTGCCCGAGACTAACCACATCTCGTCGTTGACGCCACATCCTGTTTTTCTACTACTTTCTGCGCAGCTTCTCAGTGTTTGCATTTTTTTCGGTCCTTTCTTTTTTTCATCTCTCCCTCTCTCTCTCTGTCTCATTATATTTTGCACGAAACCGGTCCCGCGAGACCTGTATTTACCTTACGGTGTAAACCACGACCGTGGTGTTATTGCGCAAACTTTCGGCACACTGAACAATACGCGAGTACACATGTATGCACTCTCTGCCAATACGAAAGGGAATATCTCGTCTGTGTTCAAAAGGCGATCCTTGCAAATGTGCAAGTTTGAACCTCACTCACTGCTGTTTGTTGTGTCGTTCTCTTGTTGAAGAATCTCGCTCACGAAATATTTCCTAATTACGAGGGCACATAAAGAAGATTATCAGCTTTGAGCACGATTCGGGTGACCTCTTTCATATTTGCGGAGAGTCTACAAGTGCATATATAAATATTCACATGGAATAAGGATTGAATCTTACAGTGATGTCATGAAGCCATCATGTCACCTTTTGACGGCTTTAGCCATACACGCTGGCCTTCTTAAAACGAGCTGTGTTAATAATAATAATTAAGTCGTCGCTGGAGCCTGTGCCGCAATGGTTGTAGCGGGAGAGGTCGAGTGCGAGCGAGAGATAGGAGCGAATAAAATGCCAGGATCGAGACCGGATGTTTCTTAGCAAAGAAAAGATTTCTCGAACCCGAACAGAGTACAGTCAGGCATAGTCAGTGGGAAGACAAAGTGGAAAGGTTAATGGGGCGAGATTTGGCGTGAATACGAAGTAACGAGAAAGAACAGGAAAAAAAAGGAATGCGCTGGGGGCACCGTTTTTGTTAGTACTCGGTGTCATCCTTGAATTGCATTTGATGTCAATACATTATCTCTCGCGAGATGATTGGCTTACCATTTTCTGTATGATATCCTTGCAAGAATATGCGTGATGATTGCAACTAATCGTGGTTTCAGTAATTAAAACATGTTTTCGGTGTGAGTGGTTAACGTTGGTAAGTGATGTTTGAGTCATTCGTTGGTTCAAGTGACAAATAGCGAAGGTGGAGTTGAGCCGATCTAGGGCAGACATTGAACGAGCGGTAGTAGTAGTACGGGCAACAATATGTGTCGTGACGAGGAAGTTTTAAACTTGCAGGGCAGGCTTTTCGGCCTCAGCTAACGCCGCGCTCTTCACAACTAGCGTTGCTGCGAAGATGTCATGTAGCGTTTCCATGCTAAAGCTTTTCGTTCGTAAATGTTCTTCTTCAGTTCGTTACCTTCGCTTATGGCGTGTTATAGCTAGCTATCTGCCGGAAATAAATCTTGCTTGTTTTGCTTGCTATCTTTACATCTTGTTGCTGTGTTGCACCGGCGGCCTGAGGATATCACCTCTGGCGGCCGGTGGTTCTTACGAACAGCTCTACTCCAAGAATATAGTGGGAACGCGAGCCCTTATACTCTGCGAAACTCATAAAAATGGCATGACGGAGGTGTATGCATCACACTATACGGTCTGCCCATAAGGCGAACAGTTTATAACGCACTGGAAGAGGCGTTTTTAATTTGACGTTTTTTTTTTCCCGCGCACTGGTAGGTGGAACGCAGCCAGCTTTCCGGTGCAGTCAACTGAAGGGCGGTAGTCATGCGCGCTGAGCGACGCATCGCTGACATATGCAACGTCACGTCGCTTCCCGCCTTTGTTACGCTCGTCCCGGGTGCCTCACGGCACGGTAGACGAAGGAAGGTTGCATTTTCAAACTGCGCTGTTTTTCAAGGGCAAAACGCACGCGTGCTCCGATGCCCTACTCCTCTGCACATGCAGCTTTAGGCACTAAAAAGAACGCGTACGGAAATTTTCAAGTTTCGCCGTACGTAGCCTTACAGCACTACGCCGCGTCAGCCGTACAAGTGAACTTCGTAAACTCCAATGGCGTCTACATATGCATACCGAAAACCTTGCTGATGTATAGCCAGCAGAACTCTTTTCTACAGCGCAATAATAACAATAAACTTTATCAAAAATAATGGTCCGGCAATTTTGGTTGTGGTGGTCTTAGGTGGCGGCTTCTACAATGTATTTCCTTTCCTAACATTTGCTGGTGATGACCGTTGAAACGTGTGCCGGTTCTCTTGGTGTAAGAGATTGCTTATGCTATTGCACATAATTATGTTCCTGTACTATCACTTGCTTGCTTTTTTATTCAATTGCCATTTTTGTAACAGATTGCAATCCTGTGCCTTTATTGTTCTTCGCTTTCTTATTTGCAATCTCATTTTGTGGTGTTTGCACATTGCGCACGATCGATACGGCGTTGATACTCTTTGCTTGGCAAACTGGTTGTAAATCATCCTCGTGGTTGTGCTTCATTTCGTGTGCACAGCATGCACGTTTTCGAAATGTTAATTCGAATTTGTGAGTGATGTTTGCCTTAAATGCTCTGTATAGAAGCTTGCTTCCTTCTCTTTTTTCTCGAATAATAATATGAATTTTGATTTCTTTGTTTCACAATGTACTTGATTGTGCACTGTTAAACTTTATTGTAATATTGATGCTTCTGCTTGAAAAACTGCTTAACCCACATTTATTGCTTTAATGCTACCCTGGCGTATGTGCTTCGGTATTTCCTTGTCGATTATTTTTTGTTGTTGTTGTTGTTATTTTTTTCAAATATGATTGTCTTTGTAATGCCCACCTGCTATGCTCTCAACTGTGAGTGGCAGTATTGAACATAAAATAAAATAAAAATAAATATACCTGCTTCGATTACATCCATGGCATGAGCAGTTTATTTTTTTTTATTTTTTTTACTGCAAAGAGCAGGTATGAACCGCGCTGATCATGTCCGCTCACTCATTCCTTCCTTCCTTCCTTCCTTCCTTCCTTCCTTCCTTCCTTCCTTCCTTCCTTCCTTCCTTCCTTCCTTCCTTCCTTCCTTCCTTCCTTCCTTCCTTTCTTCGTTCATTCAAGCGCTTCTTCTTTCCCTTGTTTGTTGGCCGGTTGGTTCGTTTATTGATTCGTTAGCTCGACACGCTTCAATTTAGGCACGACACAGACTGCAACAACAAGCGTCGGCGCAATAACAAAGCCTTCTCCTTGATCTTTGAGAGTCTAACATGTGGATTTGGAGTAACCTTCAGAAATATAAGCAGGTAGTTCAGTAGAATATCTAGGCGAAATAATAAGGCGGGAGTCACGAGGAGTTAAAGTCAAATAACAAGCACTCACCAAGACTACGAGAAATAAACGTCAGATCGGAGTAAAACTTCGACGAAATGTAGCAGCTGCTCTGCAGAACATACTAGGCTAGCTACAAAAATGTGGGGAAGTTCGCAGCATTGCAAGGAATTGTGAAAATTTGAACTAACTGGAGCACGTCGCCGATATCACACAGAAATTAAAACAAGAGCCGCATAAAAAAATGTATGTTAACTCAAGCCCAACATTTCCAGGTTTACGGGAAACATTTGAAGGCATCTATGACGAAAATGATGAGTGCCTCTGGCTCCAAGGCGAGATGCATGAATTATCAGAATGCTGGAAGGGCCTCATAAATGCTTAGTAAAAAAACAAAAAAAATTATGGTGTCTTACGTGCCAAAACCACTTTCTGATTATTAGGCGCACTGTAGGGGCGGGACTCCGGAAATTTCGACCATCTGGGATTCTTGAACGTGCACTAAATCTTTAGTTAACGAACGTGCACTTACTTGGCAAAGCAACTGCTAAAAATGCAGCAAAATATGAGTTCACCCGCTCTCGTTCTCGAGGAGTCATTTGTCTCATTGGTTTATTGCTGTAACTGCAGGATAGAAAGGTGGCGTGCATTCTGACTTGCTTGAAAGCATCACCAGTAATCCGAGAGAGTTCCCTCTTATTCCTTTATTGTTAATTTGAAAGGACCCACAGGCGTGGGTTGGATCAGCTGCACAAGTAATATTCAATTGTGGGAGAACTTGCGAGGGCGTATTGCTCGAGACGCTTAGCTGTTCCGGAACGGGCAAAGCAACAACAACAACAACAATAGTGATGAGGAACTAGCATAACACAACAGCGCTAACTAAAAAAAAAATATGCACTTGATACCGTATATACATAATAAACTTTACGCGGTGGACATATATAGCCCGCATGTTTGTTCTCTACGGAATACAAGTTTTCCCTCTTTTTATTTAAGATGTCGTGTCGTGTGTGGACGTCATGCTTGCTGACACATGGGTGTCGTCTCTGTATACACATATATGCGTCTTGCATTAGCATAAAAACGCGCTGAATATAGCTGCCGTTTTATGTCATCTCCAAACAACCTCGTTTTGCTTTTTGCGTCGTAAACCTACTGAACTAGCACAAGGTCGTCTCTCGTTTCTACACCTTTATCAGTCATGTAGCAACTCAGTATAGACCGTCCAAATGGACAAATAACGAGTGTCGTAAGGTGCGTGACTACCTGCGCATCTTTCCTCGGTTAGTTCTTGTTCTTGTTGTTCTTTTATTTTTTCGGGTTCTGGCCCTCCAGTTTCCAGCTTCAGTGGTTTGTTTTACCGGAACGCTGGGAGACCTGTCGCGGAATGCCGGAGGCACGTGCGTAACGTCCACTTTTATTCAGTCGAAATTGCAGAGCACTCTTTTCTCGCTATTGCCTAACAGTCTCGAGAAAAAAAAGATTATCTCGCATTTCGAGTCGCTGGCCCGTAAAGCACGTTTCCCGGCGACACTATATGCTTCCCTATTACGTGAAGCCGACTTTCTTCGGGGAGGTCCGCACGACAGAAACGATGGGAACGAATAACAGCCGACAGCGCAGGACACAAGCGAAATTTCACTATGCTTTCGCATACGTGTTCTTTCTTTTATGCTACGCAAGCGCCAAGGGCTGTCCCCAACGAAGCCATCTAACTCGCTCATTCTTCTTTGTTTTCCTTCGCTCTGCAGTCACTCGAGAAATGGTGCAGGCCGAAACGGCCAGCCAAGGGTTCTTTCGCAAACGCAACGGCAAGAACACTTGCCGCTAGCTGCAGGGAATGCAGGCGTGCCAGTTCTCTTGCTTTGCCTCGGTCGTTAGACGGTGCGGCCCTCGTTAGGAACACGGGTTATTGTATTGTTCGTAGCACTGCACACGGGGAGCCCAGACAGGTTCTCGTGCGCAGATTCGTCGGGTCTCGGGTTCCAGACTCGGTCCTTTGATAATGTATGTTCTGGCACGTTGTCCCTTCTCTCCCTCTTCGCTATCTTTTTTCTTTAATTCGCAGAAGGTGAGAATGCGAGATAATAAACGCGGAAGTGCCGCTCGCTTTTGGGGAACAGACTAACGAGATGACCGCTTTCGACAGAGATTCTCGCCACGACTAACTGCCGTGATGAATCGGAAAAATGGCAATGTCCTTGACGAGGAAGAGGCTCAGGAAGGATGTGAAATCTTGATTTATCACCCGGAGATAAGGGGATAAATCTGGTCTCAGTGTATGCAGCGTGCCGCAGAGATTCGCATAAAGCGCTCCGAAGACGACCGAAGGAGAACTATCGTTTTCCTAAGCGGAAAGACTTATACAAGAAATTTTTTACTTCTGTTTTATTTTTCTTTATTTTTCTTTTTTCTTACAACGCCTTCTCACGGGTGCGAAAGGTTACACGGGTGTGTGTGGTGCAATAAAAAGTAAAAGAGAGACCTGAGTGTGACTTCAATGTGAGCGAGAGCATGGCGGAGGACAGTGTTTTGCAGTTACCAAACGTTTAGGAAAACGCTACGTTATTCAATAATCACTCGAACGCTTTGTGTTGACGATATGTCAAGGGGATACGTCGGCGTCATTTCGAACCCTGATGGCAGGAATAACTGAAAAAGGTCTAAGCGAGCACAGGTACATCCTTGACTCGTGGCCGGCAGTGCTTAAATATTGCCACATCTTGTCATCGTTAGTGATGCCTCTTCTAATTTCCTCAAGTCAACACACGCTCACGTTGCACGCACTGGAGCTTTTAGGAGTTTGTATTTGCGGGCGTGTGTGTGTGTGGGGGGGGGGGGGGGGGTTTGTTTATTTGTTTTCTTGTAGTTGTGTGTACGTATACGCGTAAAATGGTGCGGATGAGAGGATGAGTGCATGTTTCTGTGTGCATGCGACTGTCACGTGCATCATTTCTCATCCTTCGCGCAGCAATTATGAGTTCAGGAGCACTATAATGCAGCTGCTTTTTCTCTTTCGTTGTGTGCAGTTGTTCGTTTCTTTTTCATTTTATCACATGGACCATATGCTCATTAGCCTCCCCCTTGCACCCCCCCCCACCTCGCTTCTGCAGCCATTAAAAAAAAAACGAATCCACGTGTAACTTCCAACCTATACATTCATATCAAAGGTTCTTGTTACCGCGAAGGGGTTCATGGCTATAGAATTCTGTGCATTTTTGCTCTGCATCCGCACCAATGAACGCCGATCTTGGGAATAGTGCAGAAAGGGTCCAAGTGCAATGGCAAATACCCGTGTGGACTCCGGGCAGTGGGCTCCAGGACCTTTAACGCACCCATCACTACCCTTGTCGCACCTGGGACCTATGGAGGTCCTAGGCAAAAGGTTAGGAACAACGATCGGATCTTAGCCCTTTTGGGCTAAGATCCGATCTGCAAGGCGCGGTGACCTGCGTCGGCCATATCCGCGTTCGCACCATTCTCTCTTTGCCGGCGTTCCAAGCGCTTGCGTATCCAGTTTCTTTTCCTTCCGCTCTCCCGTGGTGGCGGTGCCGTCGAAATGTCACGCGTGTCTGCTTTCCTCCAGCTCCTCGGGTCGGGGGTCCCGTCGTCCACGCGGATATACATATTCCATTTTGAATTTCACTTTTCTGTCGTCGTAATGGGAGGCCACGTAGAGTCTGGACTCCCGAGGAGCAAGGCGCCTACGAAGAGCGACGTCCCGCATGCGCTTGTCGTTTTGTGCACGATGTTCATCGGTGGGGTTTGCCGCCCGGCGGTGAAGATTGAATTTTCCTCTCTGTTCCTGCCGTCGCTCTTCGTAAGCACATTGGTCCTCGAGAGTCCTGAGTATACGCGAATCATCATCATCATCATCATCATCATCATCATCATCATCATCATCAGCCTGGTTACGCCCAGTGCAGGGCAAAGGCCTCTCCCATATTTCTCCAACAACCCCGGTCATGTACTAATTGTGGCCATGCCGTCCCTGCAAATTTCTTAATCTCATCCACCCACCTAACTTTCTGCCGTCCCCTGCTACGCTTCCCTTCCCTTGGAATCCAGTCCGTAACCCTTAATGACCATCGGTTATCTTCCCTCCTCATTACATGTCCTGCCCATGCCCATTTCTTTTTCTTGATTTCAACTAAGATGTCATTAACTCGCGTTTGTTCCCTCACCCAATCTGCTCTTTCTTATCCCTTAACGTTACACCTATCATTCTTCTTTCCATAGCTCGTTGCGTCGTCCTCAATTTGAGTAGAACCCTTTTCGTAAGCCTCCAGGTTTCTGCCCCGTAGGTGAGTACTGGTAAGACACAGCTATTATACACTTTTCTCTTGAGGGATAATGGCAACCTGCTGTTCATGATCTGAGAATGCCTGCCAAACGCACCCCAGCCCATTCTTATTCTTCTACGCGAATATGTTCGAATTAATATAATGTTAACTCAGGTGATACGAGAATGTGCGTGCGTACCTATCGTCACGATGACCACCGGTCAAGACAATAAATGTATTCTTACGTTTGTTCAGAATTCCGTGTCACCTCTGTGACGTGTTCTAAACAGCTTCGCTGATTATCCATCTTCATAGAGTGGAATGGCTCATGATTCTTTTTTCAGTAACCCGCGCGCTAAGGTCACACGTCCCAATACCTGGCATTATTTACCGGTGGAGAACAAAGGTTCCGTTAAACCATCCAACGCGCTGTTGTGGAAGTAAGGTCGCCATGACCTCTCTCATAGTTGCTCTATTCTCTACTTCTAATGAATCCTCTTTGGCTCATTACCTCTAGGTGACTTCTGACGAACCCGCAGTACAGCCCCCTAATGTAGAGCGACAAGGCTTATAGTTCGTCAGGAGGTCGTTGAGGAAGGATCGAAATAGCAGTCGCCTGAGGGAGAAATGCAGAACTTGATGCTTTATAGCGCAGTAATTACGGCCCCACAGCGCTTGTTACGGCCTCTAGACGATGTCTGCGCGCCAATCATGACACTGAGCTCGCTTGTTAGCAGAAAACACGGGCAGTCATAGATGCGCGATCTATTCCTTCTACTGGAATCTACACACACAAAAAAAGAAAGAAATGAACGCTGCGCTTATGGTTACGGATTGGCCATCCACGTTTGCTTGCGCTGGGGTGAAGAAAGGCAAATGCTTCTTGCAGACGACCTGAGTAACATGAAGCAAACTAAAACTAAAAGGTAAGCGGAGAAAAAAAAAATCTGTCAATCACCTAGGTATGCGGACGTGATTTAATGCGAAATCATAATGACTTCTCTAATAAATTGGTTACGTCCATAATACGTGACGTCATACACTGCTACGTGTCCTTCACAACTCTACCTTAATCCGCCTTAATCCACTTTAATTTCACCTTAATTCACCTAAATTCACCTTCATTCACTTTACTTCACCCTAGTTCACTTCACTTCACCTTAAATAAGTTTACTCAAACTTGTCCTAACAATAATTCTATATTGCTGCTAAGTCCATGATACGTGACATCAAATATTTTCACGTGTCCTTCACACCTCTACCCTAATCCAAGCTAATCCACCTTGCTATAATTTGTAGCAATATTAATCCACCTTAATCCACTTCAATCTACCTTAATCCACTGAAATTCACCTTCAGTCACTCTACTACGCTCTAATTGACTTTACTCCACCTTAAATCAAATTACTCTAACTTGTTCCAACTTTAATCCTCTATTACTACTGACGTCATAAAAGACTCTGATGGTGTTACTGATGATTATCTTTGTTACCACTCGTTGCTGACAACACCGGCTTTTCTGCCTGAAGGGGCCATATAATGCTTTTGCATTAAAAACTACGACTATATGGAATGATTGATTTTTTTGACCCCTTATATTGTTCCGTCTTAGACATACAGTTTCTTACAATCATGGAGAGGAGAAACTGGCACTGACCTTGCTGTAATGTTCTATGCACGTAATAAAGGGGGTAGAGAGAGCGGGCTGGAGGAGGATAGGGTACACCAGACATCTTTTTCTGAGAGCCAGCTGTATCTGAAGACGCGTTTGAATTAACGCCGTTCTGTACTATTATGGTATGTTACTGTTATGTTACTTTACGTGTCTGTAATGCTATGTACTATTATGTAGTAGCACTGCTTATTACAATGAAAGCACTCCTCCTGTATTGCACAGTCATACCAAACGTCAACCAAACCAATCATACCATACCAATCATACCAAACGTGGCTAAAGTTGCAGGAAAGACGACATGGTCCGCGCTATTTGTGCTTCGGTTTAAATTGTGTGGTTTTGTTTTTCTCCCTTAGTCTTTGTACTATATGTGAGAAAACAGCAATGAAAGGTGCATTATGGGTTCACTTTGTAAAAACTCGTGTCCGGTCAAGCCAGCGCGCCGAACAGCCTCGTCAACATCGCTAACAAGGCAGAGGCTGAAGTGGAGCGCGGGATGCCCGGGACCAGCTTCCTGGCGTTCGGATCCGGGCCTTCTTGACAACCTAGCCATTTCATGTACTTTCAGCCAATAACGCTTTACTTGTGCAGTCGTTAGCATGTTTTAGACCAGGTGACACTCAGGACAAGACGAACCACTATCAGAAGCCCCCATGTCCCGGCATTTGCGCGGTGCCCCAGCGTCCCTTAGTAAATCGCATAGATGGTGTCATTGCATATCCACGACGTAATATTGTGAGAGAAAAAGAAGTTATAAGAAAAAATCAGGGAGCTTAAACATCCTGAGCATGGTTGGCTGCTATTCATTAAAGAAAGGTAAAGATGAGTAAAAAGATAGGAGTTAGCAGTATCCGTTCCAGTACGCGGAAATCATTACAAAGAAGAGCTACGGCGATGGAGTTAGGACTGAGCTTAACGTGCATGTCATGGGTACTGTGCTCATCAAGGCCTCAGGAGGCCACTGCAATACTGAGATGTCTGGGTAGTGAAAAACTTCCGGCACTCTGTGCGCAGCGTTACATGCAGCACGGACTAAGGTTTAGGTGGTCTCAGTTGTGGAGTGTTAAGATGTTGCGACCTGTTATTTTCAGCTGCTTTAGTTCTGACTTTGAAAGGGAAGGAACGCAGCCTCGTCTAAATTCCCTAGGGACAACGTCAGTGTTGCCTTCCAAAAACTCGACGAGGCTTTTTATCTCCGCGGCTGCTCGTTGTTGTTCAGCGGTCTTCCGCGCTTGTTGTTCCTAGGAAAGTATCATCATCTCAGTCATGTTGCGGTGGCGGGTAAATGGAGGCACGTTATAGGCAGTCGGCACCAGAGTGCTTGCGTCTCAATTTGCAGACGACGCTGATGTCAAATTGCTGGATCCTGAGGCTCCAACAGTGAGGCGTCCTGAAGGGTCCTTTAAATTTGCCAGCCAACACAACTCATAGTGGTCGCTTTTGACTTTGAAGGGCAGCTGTAAAGTTAAGGACGGAATTTCGGGGTAGCCTAAATGATGGCAAGACATTCTTTTCCGTCGTAAAATAATTTGCTTCCGCTTTCGACAGTGGCAGACTAGCGTAAACAATGACCCTTTGAAATCTGTCTTTCGTGTGGAATAGGAAAGCGTCGAGGCCTAGGCTACTTGCGTCGGTGTGGATTTCGGTATCGGGCTCTTCATAGAAATAGGCGAGTACTGGTGGTGACCGCAGGCATCGTTTAAGCTCTTCGAATGCTTCGATTTCCAACGTTTCCCACTTAAACTCGACGTATGATGCCGCGAGAAAGGTTAACGGTTCGATGATGCGCGAGAAATTCTTGACGAAACGCCTGTAATAGTCACACAAGCCAAGAAATTTGCGCACTCCTTTCTTGTCGGTGGGCTGCGGGAAGTTAGCGACGGCAGATGTCTTCTGCGGATCAGGATAGATTCCAGATTTGCTATCACGTGGCCCAAGAAGAGAAGCTGGTCGTAAGCGAATCGGCACTTCTCCGGCTTCAGAGTGAGCCCTGATGACTTGATGGCCTGTAGTACTGTTCGAAGCCGCCTAAGGTCATTGTCGAAATTCCCAACAAAAGACGTCTACGTAATCCAAGTAGACGAGATAGGTCTGCCACTTCAACCATGCTAACACCGCGCCCATCGAGCGCTGGAACGTTGCAGGTGCCGAGTACAGTCCAAACGGCATGATTTTGAACTAGTAGAGGCCGTCTGGCGTGATGAAGGCGGTCTTCTCGCGATCCGTCTCGTCGACTTCTACTTGACATTAGCCAGCCTTGAGATCCATTGACAAGAATACTTAACGTTGCGGAGCCAATCCAATGTGTCGTCTGCGGGTGGGAAGGGATATACATGCTTCTTTGTGATCTTGGTCAACCGACGGTAATCGACGGAGAAACGCAGGGTCCCGTTTTTTTCTTCTTTACCAAGACTGCACGAGATGCCCATGATGCCCATGATGATGTCGTCGCGCAGCATTTCGTCTACTTGTTGCCTTATAGCTTCACGTTCTCGCCTCGAAACCAGGTAGGGGCTGTGTGAATTCTTCGGTTATTATGCAATGCTTTGCAACTGGTGTTTGTCGAATCCTCGATGACTTCGAAAAGCAGTCTTTCTAACGTCGGATATGACTTCTGAGCTATTGCTGCTTACTCATGGGAAGACTTGGTTTTATGTCGAAGTCCGGTTCGAGAACAGTGGTCGTCGGGGTAGATGCGCCAGAATCCGAGAGGACACACGCATTGCTGGTTTCCACAATTTCCTTGATGCATGCTATCGTTGTCACCTTGTTGATGTACTACTAAGATCTATGTCCAGCGCCTCCACCAGATGTCACGTAGTAGTGACGGTCAGGAACACAGGAGCAAAAGTGATAATGGCGAAAGTAACTTTTTATTTGGCTAACCTGTGGCCAAGAAAGCAGGTTGCGCTTAAGGCACAACTATAGTGGCGAAAACAGTCGGCAATCGGCGAAAATCTGATCTGCGGGGCAAGCGCGTCGGCTTTTATACGTGAGTCATAGAAGGCTCCAGAATAATCACTGGTGCCTTCGTGTCTTCCAGAAAATATTACACAATTTGCGTCGCGCATACATTCAGATTACTCAAAGCTCGGTGACAACAGAGAACGGATGGAACCATCGATAACATTCGGGAAACTTCTGATGCATGCAGGTGCATCCTGCGATGAGCCATGACGTTTAGCTTTTGTTAGCCGGTGAAAAAGCAGTCACCCGAGAAAAATAAACAAGTACACGTGTCAATATGTAGTGTTCACTTGGACCGAGCAAATAATGCCACATAAACAGAATAAAAACTCGCAAAAAACAGGTTAACTCGCATTAGATCGCACAACTGCGGCGATTGACAATTCGCTAAATGTCACCTTTACTGATGCCTGCTCAAACACGAGACAAGTGGCAACGCGACCTTTCGCGCCACAAACACGGTCTAATTATGTGTGCTCACTTTAGCGAAATACCAGGGAATGCTCGAGTTTCGAGACACGGAGCTCAAGGCGATGCGCACACGCCCGAGGGATTGTGTTCGTAAAGCGTCTATGAGAGACAAGCGGCGTGAGCCATGTAAGAAATCCGCCCGTCATAGGCGAGAACAAATGTCGCCGCTGGTCGAGGCATCTGGGTTTTCGCAGATATTGACTGCACCGCGCGCATTTTTAGAGCGCTGACTCATCTGCTATGACACCTAAGGAAAAAAAAGAAGCCCGACGACATTTATTTGGCCTGAATATTTGAATTTGTGAGACATTTCAGAGACTCGGGAATCTGAAAATTCTTGCATTTGGCGTCAGAATGACCAGCCGGGATGCGGGATAACATACGCCCAGCGTCTGATAGTGCTCTAAGGACATTCCAACACGACGGTAAAGGAGACCTCAGGAAGTTAAAATAGTAAACAAAGACGTTGTAAAGGATGCTCTACAGGATCGATACAATGTGAGGATTAACTTCACTCGACTCTATTGTAGTCATTTCACAGGGCTATAATCCCCGTTTCACAACCAGCCAATCTCGGTGACGACGGGGGCGGAGCTGCAGTCGGATCACACAAGAAGCTTAGAAAGGAATGACATTAAATTGTTACATTATGCCGGTCCAGATGTTACTTTAGATGAAAACCTATGGACCATTTCGGCTTTGCTTGCGACAAGTCCGCCAGGTTTTAAGCTATGGTGAATGGAACTTTGCTAAGCTTTCTATAATGATTTGGCAGAGATCTTGTAGAGGCTTGGAAGATGGACGTGGTCATGTTGCGTGCAGCACCAAAATATTGTTTAATCTGAGAATTGCGTTTGCATTTGCTCACCGTTATTCAGAAAGCATATTCTACCGAGGTAACTAAGTGGCTACTACATAATAAGAAGGTGCGGTTTGAAAACAGCCACCACCATCATCATCATTAGTTGTTACTGCTGCTGGTGCTGCTCATCCTCCTCTTCCTCCTACGTGCAGCCAGTTATTTTTAATCTGAATCTTTTTCTGCTCTTCCTTTGAGTTTCTTACTGCCGCTGCTGCTGTGGCTGTGTTGCACTCATTTGGACCATCCCATCGCGTCGCATGTGCACAATGCTCCCTGGAGCTCCCTGGACGTCGCCACGTTAGCCTCTTGACAGCTATAATTATGTGACACCGGCCGCAAAAGCATTGCAGATACTCCAGCGCTTAACTTGATATATCGGGTTTGATCCTGACCGCGGCAGCCGCATTTCAACAGGAGGAAATAAAAGAACGCTCGTGCGCTCATATTTAGGGGCCCGTGAAAGAACATCACAGTGTCAACATTAATCCGGAGACCGTCACTACGGCGTGCTTCATAATGTCATTGTGTGTTTGGCACGTACAGCCCCATAATTCAAGCAAAGTTTGATACTTCCTTCATGGTGTGATGCACCATGTGGAGAAGTAACAATGCTCAACACTCTCAAAGGTGTGTGTGTATATATATATATATATATATATATATATGTGTGTGTGTGTGTGTGTGTGTGTGTGTGTGTGTGTGTGTGTGTGTGTGTGTGTGTGTGTGTGTGTGTGTGTGTGTATAAGGAAGACGCGGAGGAAGACGAAGTGATTCTTCGATAGCATGCTTGTACTTTTGTCTCTGCTTTTTTGCTTTGTTTCCTTGCATTTCTGGGAGCTGCCACTCCCTCCTTGCGGCAATGGCTGAAGATATCTCCGAGGACCTTCCTCGTGCGCAGCCGTCAGGTCGGATAACGTCCAGGAGACGCGGAAGTGGGTCAAGCAATACAGACAGCGAGTCCACTGAGTTTTGCTTGGACAGCTCCGACTCGTCTGACGATGACTTCAATGTCGTGATGAGTAGATCAGCAAAAATAATACTGCAGGTGTCTTCGTCCCCAAGTACTTCTACTATGAAGAGTGGACCGCAGTGCAGGCCACACACTGTGTTCTTCATGCCCGTGGACCCGGCGACCAATTTGCGGCTCCTAAACAGGCAGGTCCATCCTTTGTTACTCGAGAAAATTACATTAAATGTGATTAAGGACGTGAGAATAAACTCGCGCGAAAATGTCCTGGCAGTTGACGTGTTACATCGCAGCGCCTTACAAAGCCTACGTAATATAACTGAGATCGACAATGTAGAGGTGCGATCAATGATCACTACAGTTGGCGATTTTACTGCAGGAGGCATTTATGACGTCGACGTTGCCATCGCGAATGACTACTTCTTGATACCGATCAAACCAACGACAGAAGGCACTTTCATTACGAGGATTTTCAGACTGGGGTACACACGCCGTGTGAAGATTTGGTTTGAAGGACACAGCCTTCCTTCGCATGAAAAAGTTACCTCAAAACACACCGAAATCGACGGCTTCAGCAACTGTTGAAGTGACCCTGGCTGATTATCTCCAGGTCATCAGAATTCTGTGGTCGCTCATGACTGCCATTCGCGTTATACTTAACTACATGAAATCTTCGTCTTCGCAAATCGCGCTACAGGTGCTGAGCACTTTGAGTCCAATACTTTCTGCTCTTAGTTAATATCATGGCTCTCCAGAAGCTGTCGTTTCGTGACGAAGTCGATATTTCAGTGGAACGCCAGAGGAATTAGGTCACGCATGCCAGCCTCCCCCCCCCCCCCCCGACAGTTTGTGTTCATAAATAAGTTCCGCATCATCGTCATCTGCGAGCCCCTATCGGCTAACATCAGACTGTCAGTTGATGAGTGCTTCATGTCCGCCTCCCACGAAGATTGCAGCAAGGTCATCGTTTTCACACGACATGATCTGACGTATGTCCATCATCCGTGCCACCTGACCAAAAAAGCAGTACGTATGTCTGACCCTGAAGAAAGGCAACCTCACTTTCACAGTAGTTGGAGCCTACATTCGCCCTCAAGTAGGCTGGACTGCGAGTGGTTACGGCGAATCATGACGACGACTCCGCAGCCTTTGGTGATGAGTGGAGATTTCAATGCGCACCAATATCTCTGGGGAAGGTTCGTGTCATTTGCCTCTGAACAAGAACTGTGCTTGTTAAATGATAAAAGCCCCACCTTTCTGCATGGAACAGTAGATGGCTGGACCTCACCTTTGTTTCACGCTCCTTTACTAGAAAGGTCAGTTGGTTTCCGAATATCAAAACGCGGGGAAATGACCACTTATCCACTTATTTTAGGATTGAAGGGCTGACAGGCTCTAAGTTAGCCGGCGTCACTCAATGTATCGACTGGCCAATGTTCCAATCAGTTGTTGAAGACGGATGTCGTTATGACTTATCCTGCACCCCAGAGGACGCCATAAAGGGTGCCGTAGAGGCTGCCACGCATTCGCTTCGGAGAACATATACACGCACTAAACATGACATTGCGCTGGAGAAGCTTCGTGCAATTCGTCGCCGTGCAAAAGTGAAGATACAGGCGTACAAAGTATGTACATGACTTGAGGTTCGCCAGAAGAACTCAAGAAAATTCAACGTCACGTAGTCAAAATTGCATCGCAAAGATGGATGCAATTCTGCGAGTCTTTGGATCCACGAAAACCTTTGTCTCACACGTGAAAAACTGTTCATGTTCTCCGTGAAATCCCTCAGCAACCCTACCATTTCAAGTCTGTGGCCCTTCATCAACAATGCAGAGAGATTGACGTCACTGAAGATTTCTGCAGGAGCATTGCTGGAGAAACTAGATCCGCTGGAACATCGACGCTCCCCCACTCACAGATTTGATGCGACCCTCCCATGGACAGTCCTTTCCCGATGGACGAACTCGAAGCTGCACTTGCCTTGTGCAAGTATTCATCACCAGGACCCGAATATAACCTACCGTACCCTATGTAATCTTGGCAAAGAGGCTTGGAAAGTGATTCTGCTCTTGTTCAACAGCACTTGGCAGAGAGGTATGGTTCCCAGGGAATGAAAGACCAGTCGCCTAATTCCACTGCTCAAGCCTGGGAAGTCGCCTGTAGACACTGCATCATACCGACCAATTGGGCTCCCCAGTTGCATAAGAAAACTAATTGAGAGGATGATTCTAGGAAGGCTAGAATGGTACCTCTAACATTACCACGCATATCCCGATGCAATGGCCAGTTTCAGGCACGGCCGTTCTTCCATAGACAGCGTTATTGATTTGGTGACGTACGTCAAGCACCAGAAGTCCTGCATGAAATTATCGGCTGCCCTGTTTCTGGATGTTGAAGGAGCATACGATAACATAACTCGCGAATCGATGGACAGCTATCTGCATAAGAGATTCTTTTTCATACTTAACGAAAATGACCCAACCTCTCAGCGTTACAGTAGCCGTGGGGTGCCTCAGGGCGCAGTACTGAGCCCAATGCCCTTCACTCATTGGACTCGCCGACACCCTTCCATGCACCGTTAGGTTCTCCATCTATGCCAACGACATTTGTATATGGACGTCGAATGTGACTCGACTGCAGTTTCGCGCGCTGCTTCAGAAGGCAGCTACTTTAAAATCATCCTACCTTCGAGGACAATGACTTCAATTATCATGTGAAAAGTGGGCAGTTGTGGCATTCACCAGGAAACCAATGTCTCCATACGTCATATTTGTCAGCGGACAGCTGATCTCGGGCAGGTCAAGTCACAGCATTTTGGGGGGTGGTCATTGACAGAAATCCCTCCTGGACCCCTCATGTGAAATATGTGAGAAAACGCCTGACAGGAATTTGCCATATGTTTGTGTTTCTAGCAGGAAAGACCTGGGGAGTGTCAATACAATCTATTCTGCAAATGCACAGGGTCCTCTTTATTGGGTTCCTGTGATACAGCCTACTGGTCATCTCCAACACCTGCAGAACTAACTTGAATACAATCCAAAGCATCCAAGCCCAAGCCCTTAAGATATGCGTTGGTCTACTACGGAGTGCGTCAACGACTGAAGTTATTGCAGTCGCTCAAGATTACACTATTAGAATGCACAATACGATTGAAACAATGTGTGTGCACATAAGACACTTCGCCCGGACCCCTACCCACCAACTCGCAAGTCTCCCAGTTGCAAGGCCCCACACTACATTCAGTGCAACTGTCTTCGCGCACTGTGCCTCTCTCAGGTCATGTTGCGCACCTGCGGTAAGACCCTCTATTGCTCCATGGTGCGCGAGCCGTACTCAGGTGAGCATAACAATTCCAGGACTTCAGAAAAAGTCGGACTTGTCAACATCAACAATCAAGCAGCGCACCTTACTCCTCTTGTACGAGAAATACAGCGGCCGCACACTGTCTATACTGATAGCTCAACTACATCAACCAGTTCCGGGGGCGCTGTAGTTATACCAACAGTGAGATTACCCGAATGGTTCAAGACTTCCCATATCACTACGTCTACAGCTGCAGAGCCCGCGGCTTTCCGCGACGCGCTTCGTGTGATAAATTCGCGAAAAAAAAAGTCCTCTAAAATGGCAGTCTTCTGCGATTCAAAGCCGGCCTTGCAATGTCTGCAGTCGTTTCTCCGACATGGAACCCACGATCAGCTGACGTGAGAAATCGTGAAAGTTGTCCACCACTTGAGAGAAAAAGGCTGTGATATGTTATTTCAATGAATACAAGGCCATTGTGGTATCACTGGATGTGATGAGGCAGATAAGGTGGCTCGGACGTCAAACAAAAAAAGATTGCGGCGTCCCCATTCCTCTCCCAATGACTGACACTGCGCGAGAACTTCGCATTCTAACACACACTACCTCCTTATCAGAGTGGAATACCACACACACAAGGTGCACCAGACTGCACAGACTAAATTCTTCACTGCAACTCAGGCCATTGGCCGGACTGCACCGACGCAAAGCGGTCGGTTGTGGCTGGGAATTGCCTTCATGAAAGCTTACTCACCACTAATTGCAATGGCTGATAGTCTTGCACGTGATGTTTGCGGATGTGAGAAGAACATTGACCACTTATTGCGCCATTGTTCTCAATTTCAAGCTCAAAGAGAATCTTTGTCCAACACATTGAGGAAACTGGATGATCGTCCTCTGAGTGAACAGACAGTACTAGAGCTCATCATCAGCTCAGGAGGTAGTGAAGACGCTTTTGTGCTTTCTGGAACGTCTGGTTTGCACGAGCGACTTCAACTGAAGTACTCTCTGTGCATGTCTCTATACCCTCTCTCTCTCTCTCCCTTATGTCTCCTCCCTTCCCCAGCGTAGGGTAGCCAACCAGACTCTTGACTGGTTAACATCCCTACTTTTCTTGTATACCTCTCTCTCTCTGAGGTTAATAATATGGCGCACAACATCGCCTCAAGCAAACAACTCCCAGTGTATTTTGTGTACTACGCGGACAAACAGCAGTGGTACACGCAACCTAACGTTTAACGGGAGCTACCCACTCTCTTATTGGACTAAACGTGGATGAAATTAAACATTCGCCATGAAGATCACCTCTAATTATCGTCAATAAAAGCAAACATTACAGAAAGCTTGGCTTAGACGGATTCCCAGAGTGCGTGGGATTCGCATGACTTCCCTAGATGTGATAGGCATCGATTCTCGGATTCTAATGTTCCTGTGAGACTTAACACACAGGAGAATGCAACTGACCATACTAAAAAGAAGATACGGGCGCACTGTCGCCATGTACATTTGCAGTACACACGCACACGCACGCACACACACACACACACACACACACACACACACACACACACGCACACGCACGCACGCACGCACGCACACACACACACACAAACACACACACACACACACACACACGCACGCACGCACGCACGCACGCACGCGCGCACACACACACACACACACACACACACACGCACACGCACACGCACACGCACACGCACACGCACACGCACACGCACACGCACACACACACACACACGCGCGCACACGCACACACACACTAGAATAAAAATACGCCCGCATCTTCTTTTTAGTAAGGACAGTTGCATTCTCCTGTGTGTTAAGTGTCACAGGAACATTAGAATCCGAGAATCGATGCCTATCACATCTAGGGAAGTGAGATACAGACCATGTCATTAACCAACGTCCTAAGCTCCAACTGCTACAAGCGTAGTTCTTGTAGTTCCTGTGCTAACATAAATGTGGACTGTTGTTGCGACTTGCTTTGCAACAAGATTTTGGTGGCATCTGCGCTAAAATTGAGACCTGAAGCAAAAACGATCCTATAGCAAGCCTTGTGCTCACGTTCAAGAACCCTAGCTGGTCAAGATAAGTCCGAAGCTTCCCCAACGGCATATTTGTTATAATCCCTGTGTTGCCTTGGTAAGCCATAACCTCAATCGCCAGTGAAACAATCAAACTATCTTTACCGCTTTAATGAGAAAGCCCACACAATAAACACTTCATATGTGATCTTAGCGAGGGCGCTACTAGAGGTTATGACACTGAATGACCTCAGTGATCAATTGTGAGCACGATGGGCAGTTTTCGCACTGTTACTGTCTCCCTCCCATTCTTGTCTCTCTTTTCACACCTTAACCACACCTGCGTAGGGCAGTAAACCGGACGCATGTCTCATTGATCTCCTTGTTCTTCGTTCGTCTCTTCGCCTCCTCAATTCAAGCCGACTTCACGGCGAACTTGTGAATTGGGTGAGTTAACATATGAACTGGGTCAGTTAACATATTGTTGCGCGCGAAGGAGACCGTTTGTAACCCTTACGGATGAAGGGGACCGTTTACTTTAAGTCGCGAAGGTGAGCGTAAGAGCGGTCAGCTGGTTTTTCAACTGAGCGTCGTCCTCTTCTTCCTTCCTCCACTCGGGACCGCCAGCACGTTCACTGGTCTTCGTTTTCTTCATGCGTAACATTCCTCTCGTCGCAGACGAAGCCCGCCGGGCGAGTCAATCCATGTGTCTTGACGTGAACAATTTCAAGCGGGCGACATGGACCACTTGTGTCTTGGCAGCTCTTCTACCACTCGCCGTGAGGCGAGCTATGCTATACGTGACTTCCGTGAGTCTGTTAATAATCACAAATGGTCCATCGTAGGTGGCCAAAAGCTTTTGGCATAACCCGCGTTTCCGTACTGGAGTCCACAGCCAGACTAAATCACCAGGGCGATAGGTTACCGGGCGGTGGCGAATGTCGTAGCGTGCTTTTGATCGGTCCTGCGATGCCAAAGTGCGCAAACGAGCAATACGACGAGCTTCTTCGGCGAGGCAGAGAGTCTCGGCGACAGTGGGATTTTCGTGACTGCAGAAGGGGAAAACAGTGTCGATTGTGTACCGGGGTGGCCGTGCGTACAGCAGGAAGAAAGGGCTATAGCCGGTGGTCTCGTGCTTGGCGGTGTTGAACGCGTACGTGATAAAAGGCAGTACGTCATCCCAGTTCTTGTGGTCGGATGAAACGTACATAGATAGCATGTTTACAATTGTTCGGTTGGTGCGCTCCGTAAGCCCATTCGTTTGTGGATGGTATGGTGTCGAGTGACGCAAGTGGGAATCACACAAACGAAGCAGCTCCTCTACGGCGTCTGCTGTGAATTGTCGTCCACGGTCGCTGATGATCACGCGAGGCGGACCATGTCGCAGGATCACATATTGCAGCAGGAATGTTGAAACGTCAGTGGCAGTTGCGGAGGGCACGGCCGCCGTCTCGCAGTAGCGTGTGAGGTAGTCGACGCAAACAACTATCCAACGGTTTCCCTTGGCTGATTTTGGAAATGGGCCTACGAAGTCAATGCCCACTTGTTGGAAAGGCGTGCTTGGAGGCGGGATCGGCTGCAGAAGACCTGCTGGAGCAGTAGATGGCCGTTTGTGGCGCTGACACTGCATGCAGCTGGCCACATACGCCTCAACAGATTGTCGCATTCCAGGCCAATAAAAGCGTTCCTGAATCCGGTAGAGCGTCCTCGCCGAACCTAGATGGCCAGACGTAGGGTCGTCGTGCATAGCACTCAGAATCGCTGTGCGAAGGCTCTCCGGCACCACTAGGAGAAAACGTGCGCCAGTGCTGGAAAAGTTCTTCTTATAGAGGAGTCCATCACGTACACAGAAATGGTTTGCTGTCGTCGAGGCGGTCGTAGCGGTGAAGAGCGGTGTTAATTTATCGTCTTTTCGCTGTTCGGTTTTGAAGCAGTCGACGTCTGGAAAACGCGGCGACACAGAAGCCACGAGGTGATCGAAGTCGTCGGCGTCACAGTCCGTAGTACTAAGTGGCATACGCGAGAGACAGTCCGCATCAGCGTGTCGTCGACCACTCTTATAAGAGACGGTGAAGCTGTATTCTTGCAGTCGGAGCGCCCAGCGCGCAAGGCGGCCACAAGGGTCACGAAGATTCACAAGCCAACACAATGAGTGGTGGTCGGTGACCACTGTAAAGGGGCGTCCATACAGGTAAGAACGAAACCGCTGAACCGCAAATATTACCGCGAGGCATTCTTGTTCCGTCACAGTGTAATTCTGCTCGGGCCTACTTAATGAGCGGCTTGCATATGCGATCACGTGTTCGCGGTCACCGTAGCGTTGAACTAGGACGGCACCAATACCTATGCCATTGGCATCCGTATGGAGTTCTGTCGGAGCTGAAGGACTGAAGTGTTGAAGAACCGGTCGTGACGTCAGCAGGAACTTCAACTGACGAAAAGAAGTCACACTCCGGAGTCCACTCAAAGGGGGTGTCCTTCCGTAGCAGGCATGTCAGCGGATACGCAACGTCGGCGAATTTAGGAATAAATCGGCGGAAATAGGAACAAAGCCCCAGAAAACTACGGAGCTCCTTGACACAGCGCGGTGCACTGAACGCTTCAACGGCTGCTGTTTTCTGGGGATCAGGGCGGATGCCTTCCTTGTCGACGAGGTGCCCAAGCACAAGGGTTTGGCGGTCTCCGAAGTGGCATTTCTTAGAGTTTAACACTAGACCAGCGTTTCTGATGCAGTTCAGGACAATATCCAGACGCGAGTTGTGTTCGCTGAAGGTGCGGCCAAAGATGACGACGTCGTCGAGGTAGCACATGCACATGTTCCATTTCAAGCCACGCAATACAGTGTCCATAAATCTCTCGAAAGTTGCCGGAGCGTTGCACAATCCAAATGGCATCACATTAAATTCGAAGAGCCCATCAGGGGTTACAAAGGCAGTCTTCTCCTTGTCGTCAGGATGCATCGGAATTTGCCAATAGCCGGATCGTAAATCCACTGAGGAAAAGTAAGAGGCGGAATGAAGGCAGTCTATTGCGTCATCAATACGTGGGAGTGGGTACACGTCCTTTTTTGTTACAGCATTCAAACGGCGATAGTCGACGCAAAATCTCCAAGATCCATCTTTTTTTTTAACAAGAATCACTGGAGCTGCCCACGGACTTGCCGACTCTTGTACGACTCCCTTTTTCATCATTTCGTGCATTTGTTCGTTGATAATCTGGCGCTCTGATGGTGAAACACGATATGGCTTTTGTCTAATCGGATTTGCCGAACCCGTGTTGATGGTATGGCGCGTTCGAGACGCAGGGATTGCAGGTATATTGTCCTTCTGCGCAAAGTCGAATACCGGGACGTGCTTCGAAAGCACACCCACTAACGTTCGGCGTTCACCCGTGCTGAGCGATTTATTTACCATCGACAAAAGGGCCGTTTCCGAACTGTGGCTATCTGGTTCTTCGGGCACATCTGTAAGTTCAGCCACTGATAAGGACGCGTGTTCCCTGGCGAAGGCTAATTTCATGCCATCTGATAGTATAACGGGCTCCTTAGAACAGTTTACGGTCCATAAGCCAGTGCGTCCGCCTTTGATCGACACCACACAATGTGGCACCAACACATTCTTCTTCATACAGTTAAAATGCATCGGTTCTACGGTAGCTTCGAAGCAGTCGGAATCGGCGCCGCAACAGACAACGGGAACGCAAACGGTAGATGATGCAGGTATGACCGTATCACCACAAACACACAGTGTAGTTTCGCGATCTACAGGGTTCTCCAGGAGTCCTGATGGAATCCTACCACTTAAGAATACTTTTCCTGTGCGGCAGTGGACAGTAGCACCACACTCCCGCAAGAAGTCCATGCCGAGAATAACATCATGAGTCGACCGAGGAATAATTACAAACTCTGTCCTAATAACATGGCCTCCCAAAAATACGTCAGCACTACACACACCAATAGGTCGCAACGGCTCACCACTCACTCCACAGAACTTTGAATCTTCGTCCCATTTAAACAAAACCTTTCGCCCTAACACGTGTTTAAAAGAGACACTCATGACCGAAATTGCTGCGCCTGTGTCCACCAGAGCCATCACAGGGACATTATCTATAAGCACGCGCACTTTGTTTTTCAGCATCAACACAGGAGGTATTTCTGTCAGTAGCACGTCTCCAGCGACCTCACCTCCATCGGCCGCGCTAGCTAGTTTTCCGGTGACGAAGGGGACGCGGTGCGACGCAGCGGTGAGGGAGAACGGGGAGCACGACGTTGCGGTGGGGGTGTCAAACTTCTGTCAGATGCTGGGGAGCGATTCCGGGAGCTGCTCGGCCAATGCTCGTCGCCAGATGATACGTGTGCTGGCCAAGGGGCACCGTGTGGCCGTTCGGAGGGCCGAGAAAACTCTGACGACTGGCCATACCACGTGGTCATGCGCTGGTTGCAAAACCGCGATATATGACCCGGGACGCCACAGGAATAACACACCGGGAGAGGTCGAAACCTTGGTCGTTCGTCGATGAAGCGGACATTATCATTTTCCCGCGTGTAGTGGGTTGTTTCGTGGCGTGTGTCACGAGGATACATTGGGCGTCGAGAAGACGTGCGCTGAGTGCGTTGGTCATAGCGCGGAGTCGGCGGGTGTGTTGTCATCCTCGACTGTGGGGCTGCGCTGTACTCCACGGCCGCTGCGGTAACCATCGGTTGCCAAGGGGCCGAATGTGGCGCCGTCATAGCCTCTCGCGACGTGTACATGCCATGGTGGTCAACAGTTGAATGCAACAACCCTTCGCGGCGGGAAAGTTCCTCGCGGACAATCTGTCGGATGGTCGAAGGAAGGTCGAGGCAAGGACTCGTGTCCACACTGGCAACCGTCGTAACGTTTGCCAACCGACCAAACTTTGGCGCAATCCGACGCATCTTGAGCGTTTCAAAAGTTCTGCAGTGCCGAATGACGTCGGACACAGAACTGAGGCTCTCCTTTCCAATTAGAAAATTGTAGACATCCTCAGCCACTCCTTTCAGCAAATGTCCAACTTTATCTTCTTCCGACATGTGAGCATTGACCACCTTGCACAGCTTTAACACTTCTTCGATGTATGTTGTGCATGTCTCACCTGGTAGCTGCGCCCGTTGAGACAATGTCTGCTCCGCACGCTTCTTTTTGGCGACTGAGTCCCCAAAACACGCCTTTAGCTCGTCAACAAAATGTTCCCACGTCGTAAGCGCGTCCTCGTGGTTCTCATACCACACGAGGGCGGTATCGGTCAGGGAGAACACCACATTGGTGAGCTGAGCGGTTGCATCCCATCCGTTGGATTTGCTCACTCGTTTGTAGTGGACGAGCCACTCGTCGGCATCTTCCCCCGCTTTGCCTCCGAAGGTGGGTGGAACTCGGTAGTATGGCAGTGGACTGCTAGGCGCTGCCCTCGGAGTGGCTCCTTCTTCCGGCATGTCGAAGATGGTCACGGCTGATGGCGGGAGGCCGGCAAGTCGACGGCTTCGACGAAGCTGCGGAAGTGATGGTTCCGTTGTTGTCAGCGGTACCCCGCACCTCCACCACTTTGTTGCGCGCGAAGGAGACCGTTTGTAACCCTTACGGATGAAGGGGACCGTTTACTTTAAGTCGCGAAGGTGAGCGTAAGAGCGGTCAGCTGGTTTTTCAACTGAGCGTCGTCCTCTTCTTCCTTCCTCCACTCGGGACCGCCAGCACGTTCACTGGTCTTCGTTTTCTTCATGCGTAACAATATAATTGAAGTGGAAAAAACAACCAGTGGGAAAGCACAACTCACACAAGCAAGCAGACGATGGGGCGAAGATAAATTTCATGACTCTGGGCGCAAAGTGGTTGCCTTTTAGCCATAAGTGGTTGCCCGAATCCAGTGTGAGTGGGTGTGCTCACGCCCACGCAGCACATACGGACTATTTGACAGCTCAGATATCTTCAAGACCTGTAGTATATTCAGCAATAAAAATTTGGCCAGAAAGGAGCTGGTTACAAATAGCTGATAGAAAAAGAGATGATAGAAAGAAGCACCACACTCTCTGTTGCTAATATACTTGCGGAGTGCCAGCTTCTGAACGCTTGGCGAATGGTCTTTGCAAACAGGCCCGAGTGTTCAAGCGGAGCAGGTGTTGGTCTAGCTGCCCGAGTGCTGGTTGAACACGCCTAGTGCTTCGACCGAGGCGAGTAACAGGCTGCGTCGAAGCTGAGTTCAACGGCACCACACGCCCGTGAAGTACGAAGGCCGCAGCCAGTGTTTGAAACTGATACATGTGCATTATACACGTGGGAGTGCACGCTGCGTCGAGGTCTATGTCTTGCCACTACGGTCCTGCCTGACAGCGCTTTGTGGGTTCAGCTCCTGCCTTGCAGACGCTCGATATTTTGGCAAGCACACAAAGCTAGCTACACTGCCTGACCGCTCTTCTATCGCTGATTTATTTTATTTGCACTTTCTTATTCGTATACATAAGCAATGTTTTTACCCGACTGGCTTTGTCTAAGGCATGGATTCGTATCGGATCCTCTTCTGTCCGCTACTTGAGGGGTGACTCTACTTTTCTCGTCTTTGCTGTCGTTCTTGAAACAAAACGCGCACATTGAAGCACTAAAGAAAACGCAATGATTCCGTCACAATGGCACAATTGTATTAAAAAGAGCCATAGGACAGAAATATGGCCCTGGGGCCGCATGCTGTAACGCTTCCTTTCATGTTCAGCGCCTACTGGCAGCTTTGCATACGAAGACGTTGTTTAGTACTAGAGACTCTAAACCACCAGAATAATAAAGAGCACCAAGCCGTTATCAGTGGCTACCAAGTCACCATGGCATGGTCGGCAAGGCACGCGTAGATTAAGCTGCTCATTTGGGCCACGTAGAAAACAACCGTCCTTTCTTGGGCGGACGGCGCAAGAAAGCTGTTGGTATTTGCGCGACAATGGGCCATATATGAGTGTAATTAACCGACACTTCAGAGCCGCTATGATATAAAGCTATTCCAATTGTTTCTATTCCATTTCGGCCACTAGTGTTTACTGATTTGTTGCAAATTGTTGGGCCACACCCACTTCGCTTGTCAGTACCGCAAAGTCATGAAAACCGCAAGAACACCCCATCATAATGTGATATGTACGCACTGTTTATGTCCATGAACAAGCGAACAAAAGAAAATAAACATATTTGCGGTTCCACACTTTGTAGTAATTAGCCCTCCGCTACAGGTAAACAATTCTCGGGCTGCGTCCACTTCACCTTTCGCCCACAAGCCCGGTAAAATCTGCCATGGCAAATCGGCGTGTACGCATCAAATGTGTGTTATGATACCGAACAGAGGGGAACATTTTCTGGGAATAGCCTCAGACTAGCCCCGTTCCGAAAGAAATAAAATATGGCTGCCCGGCGATCAATCTGGCGCTGGCTGCTCGAAGCCACCAGCCAGATGTATTTGTGTATGTTAAAAAATGAAGTTCCAAACCGAACATCGAGCGTCAATTGTGCATTCTTAGTGAAGCACGACATACTTATTTATAGTTTACGCTCACTCTCATCGAACTCACGTAAATTGGAGCTAGCTGATCTCTTTCTGTCCGTATCGTTTCCCGCTTGATTTGAGCAAATGCAATTCTCCTCGACCGAGACTAGACCCCGGAAGTCGAGACCTCCATTTGAAGCAAAGGCAACGCACCTCGTAGAGCAGATCAGCTGTTGCCGCAGTGGCTGCCATCCTGCGGTCGCTGTGGGCTCATAGATGCGACGCGGAATCAACGCAAAAGATTGCTACGGCTTTAAAAATCATAGTGCTTGCATTTATTTCGAAATGTATTCCAAACGCTTTCGTGCCAGAAGGATATAAAATGTCGCTTTCAGTGGCGGGCAATTTTCCATTTATTAAGCGGCTCTGGCGACAAAAAAGAAACGTTGCTGTAAGACTGCTCTAGGGAAAAAAAACATTTTGCAGAAACCATCGAAGGTAATAATCTAAGTAAGCAAACGGTTTTTATTCCGCTGAATCGCCTGTGGATAACACAAATGCAACGGATGCACAATAGATAAAGCCCGGAGATACCTTGCTTTAAGCTCCAAAGATTTTTCGATGATAAATGCGTCAAATTGTCTTGTACGCGAAAAAGAATATTTTCCTGTAGCGATCAATGACGTGAACATATTTCGTCGCAGGTTTGCTATACCGATTCTCCGACTGGAACCACGGGTGATCACGCGCACAGCACCGCGAAACAATCATCGGCGGCGAAGCGCATCTCAAAGCGATTACTAGCGCAGCAGTTGAGGATGGTTGTTGACCTTTTGTTCGGGGAGTATAGCGCTGCGCTTTCTCTTGTCGTCCAGTAGTTGCTGCCGCTACGCATTACTCTTGGCTGTGGGTTACAGTCAAGCCTTTTCGACACGCAGACAGCGTCGCCTTGCCAACTTTTGTTAGGGGAAGGTTCGTTTTGGCAACGTTCTGCTGTAGCACCCCGGCGCGATCGTCAAAAAAGCCACGGCTAGCTAAGCAATGGGAAGCGCACCGATCGGAGACACCGGCATCACTTTTTCGCTTCGACCCATCTTGTGTCACGCTGGCGTGACTTGGCGATACTCAGACCACTCGGAGACGCGGGCGCAAAGCGGAGTGATCCGCTTTGCTTCCGTTAACTTGACTCCCCCCTCCCCCCCCCCCCTAATACTCTTTCCACTTCTGCGTGCTCTCCGCTTCTCCCCAGCTGTAGAGATAAGCAAAACGTGTCAAAGCAAGTAATGCTATTCACTTTTGAAGCCAAACAAAACGGACAGCCTGTGAACGAGGTGAGCTTTTACTGCGTTCGGAAGCCGTTGTGGGTTCCTGCCCTGCCTGCGGTAGCGTGTGGCATAAATTTGACGCCAGGAGACTGGGACAAAACTGGAATAGCTCTACGTTATAACGGCCCAGCATGCCAGAATATCTTCCCTATGGCCTACCTTAAGCATTCCGTTTCCATAAAGCCTTTCCCAGAAAAAAGGAAAAAAGAAAGACGCGACGCTACTGCGCCGCTGCCGACCATCCGCTGATGGTCGGTAGCGGCATTTACCGATGTCTGCGCGTTTGCATAGGGATGACCGAATCTGCAACCTGAGACCACATTGGTAACGAGGAAACAATCTCTTGTTCTGGGCCAGTGACCGCCGTGACGTGTACGGTAATGACCACTCTCCGTTGTGGGCGACAAGTTGGACGTCCTGCCCTTGGTGTCAGAAAAAATTATACAGCATTGATGGTATTTATTAACTCATCAGAAGGCCGTGAAAATGGTGCTGCGCTTTCTTTAATTCTATTATTTTGATCCACCGGTTGGTTTAAACGCATATGATGAAACACCCTTCCTCTATGTTTGGTTTTCTTTCTACCCTCTTTCCCATGTATTTCCCCCACCCAAGCCAGGATAGCAAACTGGTATCTCTCCTGTCGTTAAACTCCCTTCCTTTCAACTCTTATTCATTTTCACGATCATCACCATCACCCTGCCCTTTGTAATTTATTCGACAACGCCGGTCCACGACTACCAACGGGATCGGCCGGCCATGAGCAGTGGATGGTAACAAAAGAACAGAATGGAGAAAAACAATCGCTACAATATACCGACCACGTATTTTGAACTGTAAACGTGAATTCAATTAAATTCTCGGTTCTTGCGGGCCAAAACCACGATATGATCATCAGGCACGCCGTAGTAGGGTACACCCCGGATTAATTTTGACCACTTAGGGTTCTTTAATGTTAACTCAGTGCACGGTGCACGGGCGTTGTGCGTTTTGTCTTTGTCGAAATGAGGCCATCGCGGCGGGGCTTGGAATCCGCTCCCTCGGCATTAGCAGCTCCACGCCAAACCCATTGCGCGAACACATGGGGTGAAATGTAAAAGTTGACGTGGTGACGAAGAACCTAATAATCCAACCTACTTTAGCCTTCATGCTCATAGAAACAACTTGATAATAAAAAGACAACTTGTTGAAAACAATGGAGAGAGAGGAAAACGGAAACGCGGGGAGGTCAACCAGTGGGAACGATCCGGTTTGCTACCCTACGCTGGGGAGAGAGGGGAGGTAAAGTGATAACAAAGTAGAGATAACGAAAGAAAAAAAGAAGCATAGACATACAATCGCAGTCGGTCACTGTCGCCGCATACTATCACCGCGCAGCAAAGTAGCACTTGCAGCACTATAAACATCTGTTCGGCTACAGCCGCTTGTCCAATTCTGTTGCCTTTAAAAACTGCAACAGTGCCCTCGTCGCCCTCCACTGCGATGGCTTGTGATGGCGGCATTTTAAAATAAGTTCCTCTTTTAGAGGTCTTTGGTCAAAGCGCGCTATCGCGATAGCGAGCGATCGTCACTGTAAATTGTAGCGAGAGCAGTCACAAAGGAGGTGTTGAAGAGTCTCCTCGTTGCCACAGTCATCCCACGAGGCGTCGTCGGCCCATCCGATTCGGAAAGCAAAGGACTTGGTGAAAGCCACCCCTAGCCATATTCGACAAAGCAGGGTAGCTTCGCTACGGCAGAGTCCAGCTGTAATGCAAAGGCGTAGAGAGGAGTCAAGATTGTGGAGTTGGTTGTTTTGAAAACTTCCTGCGTTCCACAAGGAGAACGTGATATCACGGCTGAGCATTCGAAGTTTTCTAGCGGCATCTGTCCTTGATAACGGTATCGGCACCTCTTCGTCGCCTTGAAGAGCCGACCGAGCGGCGTTATCGGCGTTTGAAAACAATAAATGTATAAGTACTACATGCGCCTGGTACACCGTGCAGATTCCAACCAATATATACATACGAGGTAGGTAGGATACGTGCCCATTACATTGAGTCAAGACTTGCTTTATCTCTCCGCTTTTCTTTTTTGTCTTTCATTTCCGTTTACTCTTCGCTAAGTGCTGGGAAGCAGACCAGAATCCCTTCCAGTTAGCCTCCTTGCCTTTCCTATCCAGTTTCGCTCTTCTGTCTCTCAAGAGTTGCTAATTCTGCGTAAAAATATCAGGCTGGCAACATAAATGATTCAGCAAATATTGATGTCGTAGCGGCTGTATACCTTAATTCCTTCGACGTATAAACATTCTACCTCGCAGTTGCGCTGTCTTTGTTCACGTGTAAGATAGACAGCGAGTAGCTACCGTTGATTTTCTCCGCATTACAACAATGTATGTACGCACACACACATACACACACACTTGTATATATATATATATATATATATATATATACACTCTATCTCTCTCTCTCTCCACTAAAGATGCAAAACAGCAAGAATGATGCTTGAGTAGCGTTATATACGCATATGCCATTGAACTTGGGAAAGAGACGACAGGAGGGACAGAAAGCAGGGAGAAGGGAAAATTCGGTTTGTTACCCTACACTGGGTGTCGGGAGAGGGGAGGTCGAAAGATCAGACGAAAGGAGAGACAGAAAGCACAGGCGCATGATCGCAGCCGGTCGCAAGTAACGCACACTATGGCAGCACAGAATCACGCGCAGCGCATTGGACGCCAATTAGGCGAAAACTGCTTGTGCAGACTTGTTTTCTTCAGGACCTTTCCCCAGCACAGGGTAGCCAGCCGGTACTATACACTGGCTAACCTCCCTGTCTTTCCCCTCCTTTGTCTCCTCCTCCTTTCTTCAGGAATTGTGGTGGTGCTTTCGTCGGTTCCTGGCCGCGACGGCTTATGAAGTTGGGTTCAACTTTAAAGGTGAGATGATGTTTCGCAGTAGGAGTATACACACCTCTGCTCTTCGTGACGTGCTCGTCACTGCGTCGCCCCCTATGGCGATAGTTGCTGAGTGCTTGTCGCATGTTCGCGCCGCTAGCCTTTGTGTCGTAAACAATTTGAAGGGAAACAAACCGTGACATATTTCTCGGAGAAACGCGATGAAGCACGGCGCAAGAATTCACTGATTCTCCGCCGTGGCTCTCGTATTAAAGAGCTATTCCGCGGCTTATTCTGAGTACAAGCGGCACTCGCCAAGTGTTTCTCGGCTTCTAAAGGTCGAAGGTACACACGCGGGCGCCATGGAACAGATGAGCGCCGTCGACAAGAGCCAAGTGGCGGCCTTTGCTCTCCTTGTGGGTGCCGTGCAACAATCTCCGGCTCACGACATCACTCTGACGTTATGAAGACGGATGCGTATGAAAACCTGCGGTTGGCACCATTGGAGCGTTCACTCTGGGAACTCGCTTCTCGCGCTGATGCGCACACGACGTTTCTTCGAGGAATGTGTGATCAGTTCGCTCGCACCAATGCCACGCCTGTGAAAATGATGTAATGAGTGTCTTTCGCGAGCATTTGGTCTTGGGTGCCACTTGCCCTGTTTGTTCAAGTGCACTTCGAAGAAGCAGCATCGGATGAGTAGCACCTTCGCGTTCCTCAGTCTGCCATTTCGATTCTGTGAAATATTTTCCAGCAGCGCCCTGTAAATAAAAATTTTAATTTAGATTGGGAATCTAATGTTCCGAATCTGCCCAGTGGGCAATAAGCGACACCGCAGTGAAGGGCTCCGTAATCGTTTTGATCTGATCTGGTTTTTCTCGACTTGCACCAAAACCATGGCGCACGACGGTTTTTGAATGCAACTCCCATGGGAATGCGAGCGCCATGGCCGGGAATCGAATCCAAGACCTCGAGCTTAGCAGCACAACGCTATATCTACTGTGCCATGGAGGCGGTTTTGAGGCGCGCTCGAAATACCCAGAATAAAACATTGTACCCTGGACAAAGTACTAAGCGGTCGCTAGATATGGACAGAACAACAGGCTACCCGAATTTGGCAATGGTTGATAAAACGTGTGCAGCCACAGAAACTAATAAGATAAGCGAAAGAACTAAGCTAATAATACCGACGCATGTATCATGTGGCCCATGACCATACATTGAGCAGCTTCATCCCTTTCCACTTGTTCTAAATTGTAAGCGTTGGCCTGCGGCGACATCTTGGCGCAGAATTCTGGACCCGTGGATGCGATGTTGGTGGCAACGCAACTGGTTCGTATGAACAAGCACCAGCCGAACCTCACAATGAATGCCACATCAGCAAAGTCGGCTGGCCCATGAAAAGTGGTCTTTGCCAGCAGAAGGCCTCGTGAAGTCATCCCCTGGTGTTAAAGTATCACATTTTCCGCCGCAGTTTCACGCAATGCGTACATGTCTGGGTGCTCACTTTGGCACGGACATATCAGCTGTCAATCATAGCCCTGCTTATTCTGCGTGAACGTCCGGGTAATTTCATTGTCCTCCTTCGTTGTCGCTTGTTCTTTAGGTTCAGTTAAGAACTTTCATAACAATCTTCTCAATACCGCTAACTTCACGGCGAGATAATCCACCCCCTTGACACTCCGAAGGTATTTGAAGTAATAAAAGCAAGGCGCAGAAGACCAGGACTTAAGAAGAACACAAACGACAGTACCGGCGCCTTCCTGTCGTTTGTGTTCTTCTTCTTGAGGCCTGGTCTTCTGCGCCTTGCCTTTACTACTTCAAGCATGAACCAACTAGCCCAAGAAAGAGTTTTACCCGAAGGTATCGTCGGGATAGTTCCTCATTCTCTCATATGGCAACCGGGTATTTTGGAAGGAGGATCACGCGTTCTGAGCAGATGCCGGCGTTGACGACTTCGCGCCCTAATCAAGGTTGCGCCCGGCTGGTGTTCTGCATCAGAGGCTCAACCAGCGGTGCAGAATTTCTTTCATTCTGCCTTTCATCATTGGCTTTCCTGATGATCGATGAGTAGGGGTGATCCAAACCGGCGACCTATTGGGAGAATATTTTATACGAGAGGAACACAGCTGCATTCTTCGAAAGTTTCTAGGCTGTAATAGACATAATGATGCTGATAAGACAGGAGTGTGCACAGCTAATGGCTTCACTGGAACGTGGCTGACCTTTCCTACAGGCTTGAAACACGCCTGAAGAAAACGTGCATCGATTTGTTTAGCTCATTTCTTTTGATAATTGCCTGGTACAGATCCGACGAATATGGAAAAAAAAGATAAAATCCAAGTCCACATCCTTTGCTGTGTTCGGCGCTGGCTATAGGCTATAACACTCCCAGGGCTAATCTTGTGCACAAATACCTTTGAAAGTAGTCGAGGTATGGTGCCACGGTAGCCTTATTGGTAAAGCATCGCTGTCGTAAAGCGGAGGATGTGCGTTTGGTCGATTCCCAACCGCGGAAAGTTAATTTTTCGTCCACTTTTTTTTTACCTGATTATTTCTCTCGTATGCCCCTTTTCCCTTGTTTAATTATCTCTCACAATTCACATGATCGCGACTAACGAAAAATTGAGCTCCCCGGATCTTCATATTCTTCTCGCTTCTTTTCGGCAATGAAGACCGTAACGGAAAGTAACCGACTGTCTCACACAGCGACCTGGTTTGCTTAGGGAATCGTTAATCCCGGCTCCACATCTGCAGGCGTGTTTTACGGGCTCGCGCACACAACGTGGAGTGTCACCTCAGCAAGCGAACGAATAAGAATGCTGGAGGCAGTGGCTTGGTGATCGTCGCGTTTAGAAACTGAGGGAAAGAAAACGTGATTAGGAAATGGTTTGGAGGTTAACCAGGCAGAAATCCGGTTAACTATAACGCACCGCAGAAAGGGTAAACGCTGCTATACGACGCGGAGGATAGAATAAACTAGTTATAGCATGGTGGAGTCACGTTTGGGGAGTCATTATAACGTTAAATTGCTGCCTGGATGTCGTTATCCTGTCCGTGGCGCCCTCTATTAACGTGGGGTGCTACAAAAAAGGTCTCATGAAGTTAACTGAGTAGAAACTGAATAAAGAATGAGGCGCATGAAAAGAATGTGCAGTCGTCCAAATTTTCCAACCTAGTAACAGTGTGACCTTGGAGTCGTGCAGCCACGCAGGATCATATTTCGAAGCAGTCAGGTGGCCTCCGATTCTGTGCGCAGTGCAGTGATAAAGCAGATTTTATGCACTGTTAGAAGGTATAAGTGTCAGAGTTACGTAACTTTGGCGTTAATATCATAGTACTTCTTTTTTGCATAATATATGGCATATACAAAGCGCATGCATTATTAGGTTAAATGAGGTCTCTAAGGCAACCAGAGCTCTCGTTGAACACCATCCACGGCTTTCAAGTGTCGAGCGCACCACAGTAGTGCTATATCGCAAAGCTTCTATTCCCGCTCTGCGTACGTGTTCATTTCTTAGAATTTTTTTTTCAAAGCAGCGTACATTCATATGCAGAATATGAATAAATTATTCGACGTCCCGATGCGGTGGCTACGCGGCGGAATTGCTCTAGCGCTGAAAAACGAAGTAGCAGTTTCAATTCTTAACCGCGGCACCCGGGCTTCTATTCATGGGCGGAATATTAAGACGTTGGTTTACTGAATTTGCAATGCACATTAAAGAAACACACGCGGCCAAAATCGATCTGGAATCCTTTATGCACAATGGCGTTTTTCGGAGCTTAGGTGCAGTTTTCAGACGCAAAATCGATAATGATGCGAATCAATATCAGAAGAAGAGACATTATCTGTCTTAAACTTAATCTTTCTGTTCACCTTGTAATGAGGATCGTAGTGCATATATAATTACGCCGACCAGCTCGGACGCCTGTGGCATGCAGTGACTAGTCTACTTTCCGTGTCTATGTCTACGCCTATGACTGACCACTCTCAACTAATTGCTTTCTATAGTCTCTCCGCTCAATTAACATTATTTAAAGTATAATTTCACCAAAGACAACTGGTAGTTCTCGCTCGGAGCTCTTATGTGTATTCTCGGAGCAAATTTCAGTCTTATAGATCATCTATTCTAAATATCGGATTTAACCCTCTCCTCCCCGCCCTTTTTTTCTCCTGAGGTCTAACGGTTTCCCTAATTGCGTCGGTATTTCAGTGTATCTCAGTTTCAAGTCTTTTTTTTCTTTATTAGCTGTGAAAGATGGTAAGTTTGGCTAATAAAAATGCCAGCTATCTTAAGATCTTAGGCAAGAAATATTTGTAACTGGATAAGCGACAGGGGACACAATAACAAAACACCATAGAAAAGAGTCCATGGGTAACGAAGAATAAAATTTGGAGGACGCTTAAGCTTCGCCTTTAAGAGTGGAACGCTATAGCATTCAAAGAACCCTGAATGCTTCTCACGCTTCCCGGCAGCTACAGCTCATGTAACCGTAATGTTTACCGGGAAGCGCTGGTGGCCAACGTTATGCACGAAGTCGAGCTTTCTGGTAGAAATGCGGCCTCCTGTGTGGGCCGCGATGCGGCGGAGGCGAGCGCCATCTGGAGGTGGGGCAAGGAACCCGGCGCGCCACTCCATAGCCTCCAAGAATTGCGCGCGCCGGCGCGCACAAATCGCGGACGTCGTGGCTGGTATATGATTTGTATAACTGCTGGAAAAAGGGTTTGTTTGAGTTTTGCGCAACAGAATTATATTTTCTCGTGTATTCAAATTACATTCAGACGCTATCGGGCCTGTAGGTTGTGTGCAAGTCGCACTTGACGATTTTTCTGGCGTGCTTTACTTTGAGAAATTCGATTAGTTCAGTAACATACGGAGGGTCTGCGTGGTTGGATATGCGTTGTTGGGTTTCAATGGTTCGGAATGATCTATACCGAAAAGATGGTCGACGCCGTACACCGATTCCGGATTTTATGCGACACATGACCCTTAATACTATCGCGTTAAAAATTGTCCCCAATCCACGCTGTGGAGGCGGTTTGACAGCGAAGCTGTAAGTGGCAATTAGAATGTTTGCCCATTGCGACGTAGGTTGAAATTATTCACATGGCGGCATTCACATGCATTTACCTAATTATTAGCCTGAGGCGTTTCGACGGCCTGCGACTTTGCTTGCACCGCTACTTTGTGCACCTGCAATGAGTGGACCAGAGATAATAGAAATTCTCCGTGCCTCGTATGCGCACTGCTCTTCAGGAGTACTCACTATACGTGGCCTTCTCGTAGCGCTATCACAGCGCAAATAAAGTTGTTGGGCGCGCTCTTCTGTTACGTACCAAAGTGTCCTTACATCACTTTCTGCTTCGAATGCTACAGTCAAGCTCTCGTCGACGCGGCAGCATGGCAAGCAGTATAGTAATCTTTACCGGGAAATGTATTTCGCGAGCGCTACGTGGTTCGCATTGCATGTAAGCCCAGGAGCGCCTTACCAAAAATTAAGTGGTTCGGATGCTTGTTTTGAGCTTGTTCGTTATTGAAACGTATGCCATTGTGTATGCTGTATCCGTTATTCCAAAAAATGGATGCGCTGTTCACTTCACTTTCCTGAATGCTTGTAGGCTTTGCCGTACGGGAGTATGAGCGATTGCATTTGGGAGTATGAGCCAAATACGATAGTTTTCTCTCGACGTTACGTCGCGAAGAAATCCCGAGATTCTAGCCATAGACAGCTTCGCTTGTAAAACGCTTTGACAGTTAACCTCAGCTGGCACGAGACCGGCGGTCTTGTAAGTGTAGTCATCGCTTCCTTGTAATATTTCCTGCATGCGTACTCTGTTACACATGCATCACTATGAGGAGACACTGAAATATTTACTGACGAATTATCCTGTGGCCTCTAACTCAGTGTGCAACTTAGTAAATGGGAATCGTGCCTTGGTTCTCACTCAGCAGACGGTGCTTTTTAGGACACTTGGCTAACAAAATATAAGCCAACAAAGCGTACGATGCATCATCAAAATTATCCGCTGATTTCCAAGCGCTTAACCGGTACTTTGACGGCGCAGATTAGACGACGTTAAATAACATAGAGAGCTTGACGAGGGAGATGGGGCTTACGCTAGCACCGGAGAAGAGAGAGTTTGCCGTTATCCATGGTGGGAAAAGTTCAAAGTCGAAGGACGAGGAAAAAGCCGGCGTCTATCTCTTCATTGGACAGACACCCATACTGAAGAACTGGGTCATCCGCGTACTCGGAAAGTTTTTAGACGGGCAGTGTATAACCATAACGTGGTACGACGAAATAGTAAAGGTCACCAAGCAGGCCACTCAAATCTTCCACAGAATCGCCATGCTTACAAGGGGCATTAAAGAAAAAGAAATAAGGCATTTTGTGGAGGCTTTTATACATTCTCGCATCCTGTATGTCGCTCCTTTTCACCCCATCACTTACTCTGGAACGCCTCAACAACGAGGCAAGCAGAGTAATGACAGGATTGCCAAAGTACATGCCACTTCCTGCACTAAAGAGCTGGAGTGCTTTGGATGAACTCGCTGTTCTTATTTCAACGCATGAGCATACTCATGTGACGCGCCCCAAGTGCACAAACGAAGGAAGGGGCACTTTGGTTAAAATTTGGGCATGATATTTGTAACCTTCCGGCGCTTCGACGCGTATCTCCCCCTAGGGAACCCGCACCAATTGCGGATCCCAAGCCACTGCCGAAGAACATGTGACAAGATCAATTAGCAAGAAGACAGGCCCACGCCAGACGACGTGAGAAACATACGCACCAACTACGCGAGGGCAACGACAACTCTGGCAGGTGCCACATAGTCTATGTGGAGGCTTCTATCGGAGCAGCAAAGGAGGAGGCAAAGTTAACTACGGCGTGGACAAATATGGAAGCAACCGAACGGGGCAGTATGGTCCGCCTCACAACAGATGTCGCTCAGAGCTCTACGGCAGAACTGTATGCCATCCTAGATTTTTCCAGGCATGCTGAACGCACTGCTAACAATTTCCAAGAGATGCTACGCACCACTACAAAGTGTTTACGGACTCTCAAAATGCATTTAGAGCTTGTAAGGGCACTCGTACTACCACTGCTGTGGTCCAACAACTCCGCCTCCACGTGCGTCGTCTGCGTTACCTAGGTCATGGTATTCAGTTGCACTGGATCCCGGGGCACACGGGTATATCAGGAAATGAACGGGGCCATCGACTAGCGCTTGCCACGCTACTATCCGTGCTGTCGAAACCACCCGAACAATTACTGAACAACGTACCTGAAGACACGGAAGTACACAGTCAGTGGTACGATCCCGCGGAAGCAATAGCCGAAGCCAAGCGCCACCGGCGCAGCTATCTCTTCACTACGTCCAACCCCATGGACATCCCTCCCCTCTCCTCCCAGGCTGCTACACATCGGCAGCAGGTTCTGCTCCGGCAGGTACAGACTGGCAGCCTCCTTACTACCTGATCCTCGTGCAGCGTTTTCGCAGAAAGTAAGACCCTCGTGGCCTGGAACGTTCCCGTGCGGGTACCTGCAGCCCCTGCAACAGCCGGGCAGACCTCGCACACTTAATCTGGGGCTGCTCGCTGTATTCTGGCCTCAGGCAAAGGGCCCTTGCTTAGCTCCCGACTGCGTGGCGACCAACCTCCCTACAGACCTGGGCGCTACCGAGGCACAGCAGTGCTGCGACCGCCAACGAGCTCTGGCGGTCACTGTACGAATTCTTGGTTGATCTTGAGGCTCCAGCCACTAGGACCAGGCTTCTTCATCTCGAGCGTACCAGCGAATGCTTTAGACACCGTGATGCAGATAATTATGTCCCCCTTATCACCGTTTCCCTTACCTTCTTACTCCCGCCACTTCCCAAGCCAATTCACCGCAGCCCTTTAAGGGCAAAATGTGGTAACGACGTGTAAACGACAACAACTCCACTAAGGTGGTCTCCTTTGTGGCGACAAAAATAAAAAAATCTTTACCTATTTTATAAAGTTTCACATAATGTTTATTCGCTAACGGCGATTCTCGCGGACAATCGGTAGGTCTTGTATAGACTTGTTATCTACATTTGTGGCGTCAGCGTTGTAGACGGCACCATGTTTTTCCGAAGAAACTGTGTGGTGAGAAATGTCATGCTGTCGGGGACGACCTCTTTCACAGGTGCGCTAAGTCTTTGGCGAAAAGAGCATGACACATGGATCGATGCTTTGCAGGTGCCAAAGGTATGGAAAGGACATACAAAACCCTGAGACGCAACACGATATGTCCGTCGATTTAGAGCTTATGCTTTGGGGTGAAGACGGGAAGCCTACTGTTTGTAAGGGAATTAAACTTGCGCACAAATGTCTACGGAAACGGCTCCAAGGGTGGCGGCTATACACGCGTGTTACTGCACCAAGTAGTCCGGTAGCATTTGACAGCCATTTTTTCTTGGAACAAATACTGACTTAGCCTAACTTTCACGCACGACGGTTTCAGAATTTCCCGAACATGGGCGAAAGCTATGGAGATAGAAAAGGATATTTATTTATTTATTTATTTATTTATTTATTTATTTATTTATTTATTTATTTATTTATTTATTTATTTATTTTGTTTATATATGCATACAGCAGCCTCAAGGAGGCTATTGCAGCAATGGGATGAACAACAAACACACAAATATTTATAAACTAGCTTGCGTGAATTCTTTCAGTGGTAGTGAACGGATGTTGCCCGGTAAAGAACTCCGTGCACACTTCAATTGTTGATGGAAAAAAAGCTGCATTTAAAGGAATCAGTGCGGGCAAGAAAGGTTGAGATATCTATAGTGTAGCGACTCCTCGTACATGAGGGTTCGGAAAAAGTCAAATAGTTATGTACAGAGGAGAGACTAGGTTCATTGATTACCATGTGAGTGAAATTTACGCATTAAAGTTTGTGACGCTTTGCAAGTGGAGTGAAACCAAGTAGGGGAAGAGAGTTAGATGGCGAAAAGTCTTTGCCATGTCTCCTACGAACAAAACGCACTGACTTTTTTTTTTGCACTGATTTTAGTTTTTTGACGTCACAGTGTCTGTATGGATTCCATACAACGTAGCGATATTCGAGGATGGGGTGAATGAGGTTTTATATGTTAGAAGTTTGGTTTCTTGAGGAGTAAAGCGCAGCGTACGATGCAAGTAGCCTAGTCTTTTAAGGGCCTTGTTACAGGTGACATCAATGTGTTTCGACCATGACAAATCGCATGTTACTAGAATACCTAAATAACGGAATTCGAACACTCTAGTTAAAATAATATTATTAAAGGCATAGGCAAAAAAGGAAGGGTATGAGCGTCGTGTAAAGGGCATGGAGACAGTTTTGGAAAAGTTGATATTAATTTCTCATGCTTTGAACCAGTTACAGGAGGCAGTGAAATGATTGTTAATGACAACATGATCAGTTGGAGATTTAATTGTATGGTACAAAACGCAATCATTTGAAAAAACGTGTATTTTAACTGAGGTGTGTAGGGGGAGATTATTACCATAGAGCAAGAATAAAAGAGGACGCAGTATTGAGCCTTTGGGAACCACTTATTAAACAGGCATCAAGTTGAAACGTACATATTGTGAACGCTGGGAAAGAAAGTCTGATATCCAGACAACCAAGGATGATTTTTTTTTAGTATAGCGAACACTTTGTGCATAAGCTTAGGGTACGAGACGTCTCGAAAGCCTTTGCGCAGACTATAAAAATAGCATCAATCGGGTCACCTATGTCTAAAGAGTTGCTCATGCCGTGAAAGAATTCTGTCAGTTGTGTTATAGTGCTGAGGCCACGTCCAAAATCATTCTGGAAAGTGAATGAAGTGTTGGAAGTTTCAAGAAATTTCATAATATGTTTAAAGATAACGTGTTCGGGTAATTTACATAAATGCGCTGTTAAGGAGATGGGCGTACATTTAGATAACAATTGAACGTTACCTGACTTAAATATGGGGAGGATTGAACCAAGTTTCCACGAAGGAGGAAAGATAGTAGGTGAAAGATTTCCTAAAGATAATTGCGAGATATCTGCTGCACCAAAGAGGGTATCGAACAAGAAAAACAATCGGGATACCGTCAGGACTACACGACTTATTGTTGTTAAAGTTTAGGATTAAGTAAAGTATACACCCTCAGGAGACAGTGGCACGTCGTCGATGGGAGGGTGTGGTGAAGAATCAAAAACAGGGATTACCGAGTTGTCAGTCGTAGAGACAGAGTGGAAGTAGGTGTTAGACTTAACACTCAATTGTGCACTTTGTCTTATTTTGCTGTAGCAAATGCGACATTTATGTTTTCTGTCTCTAAGCTTATACTAACAGAGATGAAAACATAGAACCATCTTCAGGATGGCTGTTACTTGTGCGCGCTTTTCCTTCGTGGCTTTTCCTTCATTGCCACAGAATGTGTGCAAGAGTACAGAAGCATGCACACACTTTAAGTGTGAGTATCGGCTGCACGTTTACGGACTTCCTTTGTAGCATGGTTTCGCGAGAAAGACACGTCGAAACTCTCTATTTTCCGAGTTTTCCTCCACCTTTCTCATTTCCTCAGACTGCATAAAAACGAAAAGAAAAAGAAAACGTGAGCATTTCTGTTGTGACATAGACACGGGCATTTTGTCGCGTGCCATCATTCCCCTAAGAAACGCCGTTATCGTTTATGTGATAGCTTTTCTCTTGCGAATGCGAAAACATTAGGCTACGCGTCTCTCCCGCTGTTTACGATTCGCCCAAACATGCATAGGTCGCGCATGGCTTATCGATTCGCAACAAGGTTCTTTTTTTTTTTTTGCAGAGAAGCTTTTGTCGTAATTCCAGCGCGCACGATTTTAGTGCGCTTCGAGCTTACGGGGCTATTATTATCCTAAGTTTGTTCGTTTTCGAGGTATCTGCGAAATGGCTATAAATAAAAGAGAGTTGAACGCAAGATTCTGAATAGAATATCGCACACCCTCGAGGGTACGTGTGCGGGGACTCCCGAGCACCGATACGCATTCCGTACGACGACACAGCCAAATCTCACGTGGCTTCCTCGCGCCATCGTCATAGTCGTTCGTCGTGAAGCGTGCATTCCGTCTTTCAATATTCGCAGAAGAAAAAAAAACAAAGAAATAAAAAGGCTATGGGAACCCTCGTGGAAAGGAAAGGTCTCAGCTGGGCGGGAGGGTTGCCAGATGCTACTAGCATTTACATAGCAGATTCATGACGTGCGAAAACTATCGGAACGCCTGCAGCCCCTTCACTCCACCTCCCACCCTCGGGATGAATATATGTATACTGTATTCGCGCTCTTGTTTCTCGAAACGCAAGAGCCGTGGATTGAAAGCTTCCTTCTTCGTGGCTTGAGTGCGTACTCCGAGGTCCAGTCGGCTGGCGGGAACGGGACAGCTGTTATGGCGCCTATACGTGTTTCTGTTTCACAAGTTTTAAAGAAAGCACAATTTCCCTCCTTGAGAGGCTTTTTACCTTGTTCTTTCTTAGTGACTGTTTAGTGGTGACTCGTGCCAGCCGTGGCGCCGTGCATTTAATATGCACGCCTCAGGCACACCTGGCACGCTTTACTTGCGACGTAGCTATCGAATGTTATCATATTCACCCTTGTGTCTCCGAAGCCTTGCTGGTGTAATCAGGGATGAGGTTCCGACGTACACAGAAATACACATTTAGAGATAACCTGCCCTTCGACGACGGGAAAGTTTTGGCTAATACGTCTGCTTATTCAAGTAAAAGCTAAACTGCGGTCTGTACGATAAGCGCAACGAGACGCAAATGGAGCGGTGGGAAGAGTGAAAACATGGATAATATTAACGCCACCAGACATGGGAAAATGTAGACGAAGTCGCCATGGTGCACTACCGTGGTGCCTACACGTATTCCTTTTGTCCTTGTCTGCTGGCGCTAAAACGTTCTCTAAGTTTGTATACAGCACGCCCCAAACATATCAATGATATACATATATGCGTACAAAGTAAACAACACTCATTTCACTCTTTTCTGTCCTCTGCTTATCCTGTTGCGCTGAGAGTGAAGGTTGTCAAGCAATGGATTAATAACTATCCAAGCTATACATCAGTGCCATTTATAACCTTTGCTGTCTGTACTCTTCTAAAACTAAGGCGACGTTTAGTTCTGTAGTCGATAGAGCATTTAAGCCGGCCTCGGCTGAAGCCGTGCAGCCGTATTTAGTGGCTCGGTGCCTCTTTTACGTTCCGCCCCGTAGTTGTAGCAATGTTGCCATCGTCCGTAGGTAGATGCATTTATGCTGATCACGTTGTTATCTTCTTATGTGAGTGTGACTGCTCACTTACACCACTGATATGTGAAATATGTGCCTCTCTCTTCTGTGAGCGTTGCCGTTTGTGTATTGGTGCTGTGAAATGGATTGGAGAAACCGAACCTTCTTTTATATGTCTGTATTATATAGCTCAGTGCACAGGTGATAAATGTGGTCGTTGCTTAGCTGGTGGTGCCACTCCTAAGCTGCATACACTGGGACAATGAGCATAGAACAGTAGCATCAAAATGGGTGATCCCCAACCCTTAAACGTTCAGTATTGCATGCGTATATATACATGAATTTGAACAGAATCCCCGGAGTATTTACATAATGCCGGAAAGAGAAAAAGAAGATTGATTTTGACCAATTTTGCGCCATAGCTGTGTGGCTTTGTGTAGATTAGAGTGCTAACATGTGGAGTTGGGTACATATTGTCATTGCGCACTTCAATGCGATTTCGATAACTGTCGCCTTGTCTACGTAGCGCTTTTGTTTCAGTTCGCAGTGGCTAATCCGTAAATCTTCGTAGTCGATAGAACACTCCGGCCGGCCTCTGCTGAAGCCATGCAGCCGTATATAGGGGCTCGGTGCCTCTTCTACGTTGCGCCCCGTTGATGTAGCTGTTTTCGGGGCTCGCCTAACGGGATCATCTCAACAGTCAAGCCACGGTGGATTTTGACGACTTGGAGATGCATGTAGTTCTACCGTATTCGAAGTGGCATCAAAGCAGAAGCAGTGTGCTAGGGCAGCTTCGTTTCCGGCAAAGCGTAACGCACCAGCTAATGCTATCATTGTCAGGCTGTCATTGCAGCACTGCGCCCAGCCCACCACGCAGCCGGTTCCCGATGTCTCAGTTTACCTGATTTCATTCTTTCCTGCTGGTCGCGTAGGGATCAGTGCTCTTGGACGCAACGCGTGTGCTCGCATAATTCCAGCGGCTCGCCGCGGTGTATATTAATATCGATCTGCCTTAGTACCCTCTCGCTCCTTTCTTTTTTGATTGGAGATGCGTGCCGTCCGGCGCGCGCGAACGTACGAGCCTGTTCGGTACCTGTTGGTCCATTTTTTAGATGACTTTGTTTTTCTATCGCGTGATTCACCTGCACTCGCCCTCGCATAGTACAATCGGCGGGGAGGTGCGAAGCGTAAAAAAATATGGATTCCGCCGCGATCTAAACATTCTGACGCAAGACACGCGAGTTCAGCGACCGCGAAATTGCCCCTTGCCTTGGGGCACCCTACGCTTACCGTCTTTGCTGGGAGAGTAATGCTAGAAAAAAAAGAGAGAAAGAGTTTCAATAACAAACAAGTACGCGTTGCGTTGGAGAAGTGAGAGTGTGTTGATGGCGCTCGGACAGGTGGGAGCCACGCATTTTGCAATACTCCATTGATCGAAGCATTCCGTGTCAACCTCGGCCGAACCTGCACTCATTCATTTTTTTCATTGAGTGTTATTCGCTTTTCAAGCAGTTTTGTTATCATTTATTCGCGAATCGGCGCATACGTTGAATCATAGCCTTCTCTCTATCGAGTGCTTCCTTGAAATGCGTATTCCCTTTGGAGGATTTTGTTTGGTTTTTTGTGCAGTGTGGCATAAAAGAAGCTTCGTGCCACACACACGCACAAGAAAGCTTTTAATAATTATTATATTTAACTTGCTCTTCTCGCTATGCCATGGTCGAAGTTGTCATCACTGGGTGTTCCGGGTGGGAAATACCATAATAGTACTATTGCACTCTAGTATACTGCAAGTGAATTCTGAAAACAAGATGTCGTCAACACGCGTTACATATCTCGTGTTTCACATAAGCCGACAAGGGTATTTCTTGTGCTAATTCTACGAGTCTCTCTCACTGGAATTCAGACGTTTCTCATAATGTGCTGCGTTTTGCGTGTGATATTTGTTTCTGTGCCTGACCAGGAGTCAGGCTGGGGCTACCTCCGACCCGATAACGTTTCTTTAAGCCATAGGTGACCAGCAGAGTGTGCCTTCGTCTATGCTAGAAAATTAACAGACTGTGCAAACGGGACATTACGTTCTTCAGTAAAGGCTGTGAGGTGCCAAGACAGCAACATTAATGTGCTTGCATGAGCGTCGCCAGAGAGGTAAAGCTACTCCGCTATCGTGGTACGCCTGACCCAGCCCGACGCACCATTCCCTCATCCCTAATGCTATCGCTCACGGGACATCGGCGTAAACTGCTTGATTGTCACATGTTCGGGCGACGTACTGGACTTGTAGTCGGCTGTGTCTTTCTCACGACGTAGCAGCATTATAACAGCAATCCTGTCAGGAAAGTCTAGTGTAAGTTTAGTGTAATTTATCAGTGCTCCCGTCTTGCACACGTTATCGGCCAACAACATACTACCTATCGATTTACCAGGCTCACCCCTACAGAACTTAAGGGGCGCACTCAACCATGACTTTGCTGCACATCTACTCTATATAGCCTCAAACGGGTGCCGACGCATAATTTCAAGGTTGTACAAAATCTGCCGCACGCTTCACTCACCTACAAGAACGAACTTAACACTTGCGAAGATTCGGAAATGCTAATAAGACATTCTAATTTGATGTTAAAGTTAGAGGATCTAGAAACGCACAACCTGACGTCATCGACATTCTAGTTACGTCATGGCACAGAGTTAGGTTTGCTGACGTCGCGTAGCAATAATTCCGGGTAGGACGACGTGGCTTATGAATAAACATGAGAGAAGTGAACGTTTCCTCTGACTGCGTTCGCGTTTGTCAGCTCCCGCGATCGCAGGAACGAGCAGGTGTATCGTGACGTCACGAAGCATCTACCTTGTTTACACCAAAATCCTAACTTGTCCGCGGAAGCAAGTATTATGGAAAATTACGTAATACTCTTTGATCGTTGCATTATACTACATTTAAAGAAAAAAATAAAATTCGGATAGGCTTTATCAGGGACGCAGCCGCAATGGGAACACGCGAAAAGCCTTGCTGGGTTACCCAGGGCGCGCGGGCGCTACGGCACGGAATTGACGTTAACAAATACGCAAGTGGCATTTATTCTCGCTCTGCAAAGCTTAAATGCTTAACTTATATACCTTCTAGTGGTGGTTTTACGGTCTAATCTCGGGAGTGGGGCTCGCTCCTTATTCGTAGTGGCCGAGCTGTGGTCAAAGGGGGTGAGCACGAATTGGCATCCCTCTGTCTTGCTGCCCGAGTCTCCTCACACCGTTTCTGTACCCTACGTGTTGAGCGTGGAGGCGCCATGTAGCCGAGCAACTGTCAAATGTCTTTGTAACAAATTGCACACTTGTAAGCTTTATAACTCCTGATTGGCCCATGTTTGCCTCTGAAGGATTATACCTATTATGGCCGCTTTAGCTGTCTCAAACGCCGACCCTCCTTCACGGATCGACAAGTGCACTGCCGAGCTGTGCCTGTCTGAGCGTCAAGCCAGGGGCTAAATTTAGCTTCGAACGCGCCATGCGTGGCACGACTGCAGCGCCATCTGAGCAACGTTAATCGTGCATGATCGAGTAATGGCTTCTTTCATCTACGTAATAGAAGGAGGAGGAGGAAAAAAGAGAGGAGGAGGAGATGTCAACCAGAAATGCGTCTGGTTGGCTACCATAGACAACGATACCAAAGCAAGGCGCATGGGTAGTACATTTGCAAAGATATAAGTGGTAATACTTCTACATGTTTTCGTTACACAGGGTTTTCGCAAGGGATCCCCTATATACCGATCGACCTGAAAGACATTGCACGTCGAAACAAAAATTGCAAGTCAGAAAACTGTCATGTCAGTAATCCTTTAGTATACTTCGAATGATCTCAGTCTGTATTAACAGAAACATATCTTACCTAAGTGACCTCTGCGACTAGCCATTGCCAACGCAATCTTCTCATTATCTAGGGTTTATAACCCTAGATAATGGGGTTTATAACCCCTGTTTTGTAAAAAGAAAACGTTAGTCACTCCTACCCATTAAACAAAAATTGCAAGTCAGAAAACTGTCATGTCAGTAATCCTTTGGTATACTTCGAATGATCTCAGTCTGTATTAACAGAAACATATCTTACCTAAGTGATCTCTGCGACTAGCCATTGGCAACGCAATCTCCTCATTATCTAGGGTTTATAACCCCTAGAAATAGGGTTTATAACCCCTATTTTGTAAAAAGAAAACGTTAGTCACCCCTACCCGTTACCCTTCCTATACAACCACGACGAAAAATTATTATGTATAGCTAGATACCGAAGAATTGCACATCTGCAATGACAGTTGTGCTTTTGCACGAAGCATGCATTTCGAGTGGATTAGCTCGTATAATAATACCAACAAGTATAACTAATAATTACAACTAATGCCGATTCGATTCCACGTTTATCGTGTGTAACGAACAAGAACGAGAGAAGGAAGCGATGGACCCAAGTGCTCGAATTCATCCTTTCTGCCTTCTTTGTCCCCATTTAAATGAAGCTATATGCTTTTTGTCGTTGAGATATAGCAGAAAACTACGGAAAAGCATACGACTCTGTCCTGGCGTTGCCTTGATATTTGCGAACGAGTATTCTCGGACGTCACGGATTGCGTTATGGTTTAATGAAAAGTATTTCCGGAAAGCACAATTATATGTCATTATATGTAACAACGCATGAAAAACTGAGGCAAGCTACTATTGCCTAATTGCACGGAGCACGCACAGAAGCTAGCATGCGGAAATCCGGAGGATAGAGGAAACTTTCTGGAAAGAAATTACTGCTATTTACCCGGCAGTAGCAATGCACCACAAAGAAAACCCAACGTGCCTCTCAGAAAAAAAGCTTCTCGGTAGAAGAAAACGTCACTTTGGTCCAGTGATCGGACCCAGAACCAATGACTCCAACCTCCGCAGCCAGACTAAGTTTTGTTGAACTGAGAAGCTTTCTTTCTGAGAAATTCATATGGGTTTCATTCGTAACTGCGTGCTAGCGTCAGTTGGATTATAATTTCCTTTCCTTTCGAACGACATAACAACTGGAGTTCTGGGAAAATCGCTGCAGCCGCAAAATTCAAGGCGCGAGTGTCGTCGTTCATTTTCGTGCAGCGAACAAAGATGGCTTGAGAAGCGAAAGAACGCACGAAAATTTGTCAGAGCATAGCTTCAGTGAGCTTCGTGCTTGATTGTACGTTTGAACACAGCTGGAGTAGAATGAACTCGCCTTGTTATCTGATCCGGACTGAACTTCATACAACGCTATCCCACATGGTCAAATGAGAATGCGAGGCGCAGCTGCCCCTCCTCTACAGTGACCGCTGCTCCTCCCTGCCTCCCCCCTTTCCTCAGTGTTAGGGAGGGGGTAGGGGGTAAAAAGTGTTCTCTTCGGATGCATTTCGTGGGTTTACTTTATTTCGGAGTTGTTTTCATTGCTCAGTATGTGGAGTTCTAAACGGCGTTTCCACAAGTTTCTTGTTCTGTTTTTCTTTTTCTTTGCACCCAAGTTTTTCACACGCACTGCAAACACTTTTTGTGAGACACGCTGTGAATCAAATTAGGCCGATCGGTGCCTGTTTACCTCGGCTCAACACGGGAGTGTGGGAACTTCTCGATCCCGAGCGATAATACGAGGAGGCGTTTTGATGGAGGTTCGGATCCGGGGGACACGTTTGTCGTCATTTCGAAACCGTACCCGCTTCTGCACACTTGTTGACTCTTCTCGCTGCCCGCGACGCAAAGTTCGTGCCAACCCCAAGCATGTGCCGAGACGAGGACTTATAGTGGATGCGGAGATCCGCTTGAACCGCTCGACAAAGTTCACCGAGAAGGAGATGAGAAAAGATCAGACACCTTATTTTGTAAAGATTGTTTTCATTCGACAATAACTTTTTTTCTTCTTTTTTTTTTCGTTGTCGGCTCGCACAAAGGCTCGCTCCAGATATCGCCGAAATCGGTGACCCTGGGGAACAGGTGATAAGAAAAGAATGTTATTGCATTAAAATTTTTCTTGCAATGTATCCCTAGCAAACACAAAGACATGGAGACGCCAGATTGAGCATGCTTGTTTGTAAATAATCAAAAGAGCTTTTCATTGTAGCATCGTACAATCTCGAGTGTATTGCTGAGGTACAAGTGTTTCTGGCCTTTATGATATTTCTTTTATGAATATGTGGCACAAAGCTATTGAGTAATAGAGCCACGAAGCGGGAGACCAGGTGTGGGATTCGTTAGAAAAAGTGGAAGAAGGACATTTAAGGCATTAACCAGTGAGACTAGTCTGATGTCAAGCCAATTCGCGATATATGTGGCGTGCACTAGTTATGATGACGTGCTGTGTGACGTGCTTATAGAAATGGCCTGCAGCTTGGGGAAGACACGCGTGTTAGACTGAAACGCAGAGCGTACAATTTCTTTTTTCAGCAATTCATATCAATCATATTATTTTCCGGCTGAAGGATGAACAAGTTGAATAGAACCAAGAGTCGGATCCTACCTAAGGTATTACCCTGCCACCACATTACTCTTCATATGCAAAATCGGGCCTTCTGCATGGGCAGCGCCTTCTAAAGAGGAGGAGGAGGAATGTTATGGCGCTTTTCGTATGTGTTGTCGCCGTGCAAGTGGAGAAGACTGTCATTAGCTCGCTTGTGTGTTCATACGACCTACAAGAGTTATTTTTTTTTTCACTTTCATAAATACAATGAAAGAAGCGAAAAGAGTTTGTCAACAGGAGTAGAACAGTGCCGAAGGCCTGCTGTAGGGCGTAGCACGCTGCAATGTTTTACGACGCCAGTGCATTAAAAACGCTGTTGTGGTTTGAGCAGACTACAGCTCTGACGATCGAAAAATGCAAGCATTTCTTCAATAAAAGAAACATATAAATTAGAAAGAAATGCAAGAAAAGAAACACGTACCTGCATGTTGGTGGCTCAAAGAGCCAATGTTAGACGTCGCCGTAGCAACTCTGATATAAACAAAACAAAAATAAATTACAAAGAGTTTGGCTGCATAAATTGAAAAGCTCGGTGCCTGTCAGGGACGTGTTCCCCTGTCTAGGTCGAAGTTTCAGGAGTTAGGAATAACAATATCTGCTTTTATTTTAATTTGATAACCCCGACCGCTTTCCGGTAAGACACGCGAACTTCAGGCAGACATTTCCAGATGAGGCACAACACAGTAGAGCTGGAATCAGGCGTGGTGCCATCTTTATTGAGCGCTCCCTTTGTGCTAGTGGTAACCAATCAGTCAATTAATCAATCAATGAATCACTCAACAAGTTTTATTGATGTGCCGAGGAACAAAATGGTGGCCTTTGTACTAACGCAGATGAGAATTACATGGTACAACATACATGCGCAGATATATATAGATCAATGAACAGCATTAAAAAGTGCACATGATATAAGATTGCAGTAAACAATATATAACCTCTGCAATATAACACAACATAGCACAACGCAGCCTGGCATCGCATATCATAGCATATACCAGATCATACAATAATGTGCCATAAAAACATTCAATTGAAATTTCTGGAAGTCTGGACACCAAGCACACTGTTACCGTCACATTGAACAAGGCAGACACGTACACACCAAGGAACAGGAATAAATATTACATATACCATATAACAACGGTCTACCATATAATATACAAAAAGAACATTGTGATTTCTGGAAATAGGTCATAAAACGGATTTAGGTGCTGCTTGGAACGCAGGCAAATGTTTGTGGAACATTTTCAATTTTGTGTGATGCAGGCCCGCAGAAAACTGGTCAAGGGATTGTTTGAGTCGCCAAAAGTAGGTACATATTTTCACGAAATTCTTATGCTAACTTTATCGAATAGTTATGTACAATCAGTGAGAACATTTACAAGCTTGAATAAGAAAGTTAAGTCAGCTTTCGTGCGTCTCCAGTCCAGGTCTTCTAGACAGAGCGAGGTCTGAGAGCGAGACTGTTCTTTACGGTCGACCTGCCAGGAGCACTAATATGGATATATAGAGAAAAATTTCCTCTGAACTGTGTTCACTCGATCTTTGTTCAAAACTTGTCCAAAATTTGTCCAGCTCATGCCACCCTGTACAGCTTCAATTGTAGTCTTCCCGTGAGCGCCCAGTGCGAGGCGTCCCACTCATCTTTGGTTGCCATCGAATCCGAGTAGAAGTCTCCGGACTTCAAGCAAACAACTGCATTTCCAAATGTGACTCCTGAAACCGTCACACCTTTTCACATACCCCGGGGCACCTCATATGTATTCTATCCCCATAGCGCTCTGTGTTTCATTATGGCCGCATTTCTGTTCCCCTTTGCTATTATATTGTTTACCCGTGTTTCCATGTATCTATTGTCTCACTTTTCCATAAACGAAGGTATTTCTATGTTTTTTTCACCCGATGTATTTTCTGGTCCTGTGCTG